>NC_140909.1:37963817-38017610 GCF_045865225.1 Trachurus japonicus | reverse complement strand
CTGACAAATTCAGTGCCATAAATCGAAGCAAAATCTGTTACAAAAAGTTTTAAAATCTCCTCTGCATAGTCACAATTGTCAGGAGAACATAAGGCAGGACTAAGAAAAATTCTCATAGATACAGACAAAAGTAAAAAGTTTCATTCTACTGGGTATGTTATTAAGGAGGACAGCACAGCAGGGCCTGTGTAAAGTAAAAATTGCCGAAGCTCTGTAGCTTTCCATGTGCTGAATTCAAACAAAGATCGTGGTTTCCTTGCAAAATTGCGAGGTAAATATTGCCTGAGAGAAACCATATATGCTGACATTACAACAAAAAATTTCACAGATTGCCTGCATTTCAGCGGCCCCTTCAACCAAAGAAATATTAACCTACGCATTGCCCCCAGGCACACAAGGTGCACATAATCTAACACAAAACTGGTAACTAAACCTATACCTAGATAATTTAGGGGGGAGACTGACAGTTGGTGCTGTTGATGATAGCCCTGCCTACCAAATTGCTCATCTGTCCTGAGCTCTGCTGATATATCTGGAAAAGCCACCCTTCCATTCATGTGCTGGCCTTTTTGAGTGCACCTCTCGCATCCATAATAGCCCGTGTGGCAGTGCTTTAAGTGGAAAGAAATAAGTGCCGGTACTCCCCTTATACAACTGTTGCCAGGTAAATTGGGCGGTGGGCAGTGGGCAGTGGGCGGTCGGTTCCGGCAGATCATTAAGTGATATATTCAAATACTAAAACATGATGCTTATTTTTAAAAAGAAAATTATTTTATTGAACTTTCAACTTTCCAGACAAATTATATTTGTTCACTTGCATGTGGCCCAAGGGAGGTTTTCAGGGGAGCAGTCCTCAAGTAGCATACAGGCTGATGCACAAGGTAACTAACTGGCACCTACCATTTCCTGTGGACACACACATCAAAGACAGACATGGAGAAGAGATGGAGAACAGACATGGAGAAAATTAGAGAAGCTATGCAGTTACCTAAATTTGATTGCAGTGTGACTATGAGCAAATTCACAGATTTAGGAGGACCAACAACACTGATATGATTGATGAATAAGATCTTCATATACTTACACAAATGCAAACAAATCCCACAAAGGAGGTTGACATTCAAGGCAACTGGTCTGGTACTGAACATACCCTGGCTGTGGACACACATCAAAGATCATGGACATGGAGAAGAGATGGAGAAAATCAATTAAATGACATACTCCTGTGTTTGTTTCTATCATAATTAATAAGCAGACAATAACTGTCTATTATTTTAGACCTAAATTTAATTGCAGTGTGACTATGAACAAATTCACAGATTTAGGAGGACCAACAACACTGATATGATTGATGAATAAGATCTTCATATACTTACACAAATGCAAACAAATCCCACAAAGGAGGTTGACATTCAAGGCAACTGGTCTGGTACTGAACATACCCTGCCTGTGGACACACACATCAAAGATGGAGAAAATTAGAGAAGCTATGCAGTTGCAAGTAAATCAATTAAATGACATACTCCTGTGTTTGTTTCTATCATAATTAATAAGCAGACAATAACTGTATTATTTTAGACCTAAATTTAATTGCAGTGTGACTATGAGCAAATTCACAGATTTAGGAGGACCAACAACACTGATATGATTGATGAATAACTTCTTCATATACTTACACAAATGCAAACAAATCCTGCTAAGGAGGTTGACATTCAAGGCAACTGGTCTGGTACTGAACATACCCTGCCTGTGGACACACATCAAAGATCATGGACATGGAGAAGAGATGGAGAAAATCAATTAATGACATACTCCTGTGTTTGTTTCTATCATAATTAATAAGCAGACAATAACTGTCTATTATTTTAGACCTAAATTTAATTGCAGTGTGACTATGAACAAATTCACAGATTTAGGAGGACCAACAACACTGATATGATTGATGAATAACTTCTTCATATACTTACACAAACAAATCCTTCAAAGGAGGTTGACATTCAAGGCAACTGGTCTGGTACTGAACATACCCTGCCTGTGGACACACACATCAAAGATGGACATGGAGAAGAGATGGAGAAAATTAGAGAAGCTATGCATTTGGCAAGTAAATCAATTACATGACATACTCATGTGTTTCTGTCATGACAATATATATTATTTTTTCCAGACAACAATGGTTAGAAATTAATGAGCTTTTTTGAAGCAGAATTCATGACAATGTTGCTGTTCTGGACGGCATTATATTGTATAGATGTGTCAAAAGAAGTGGACTATAAGTATATAAGACAATTGTGATTATATTTCAACTTACTCAAAAAAGGCTCCAGCAGGTCTTGGGGTCATCTTTCCTTAAACGGCTTGGAGCTTCACATTCCCTGTCATTTGCGCTGCGTCTCCCCTTTGCCAGCCATGACATCACATAACTTTGAGGGCTGAATTGATCTAATGGTGGGCCATTAGATTTCAGGAAGATCAAGTGTGAAAGTCTGTTGACAGCCAGGGAGTTTCTTTTATCAGTTAGAATGTTATTCATGCAGCTGAAGGCTCGCTCACACTCGCTCGTCGACACAGCAATGGTGTTGACCGCTTTGAGGAGAGGCTCAAGCGCTTCGGGGGTCTCGGTTCCCCTCAGCTCCTTGTACTCCCTAAATCCTTGAATACTTCTTCTCTTTTCCACTTTCAACCTGTCACACAACCGGAGCACCTCTTCTTCACCATATAGGACGTTTAGTTCTCCCTCCGACCAAGCGTCTGGCTGTAGAACCTTTATGTCTGTTGTCAGTTGACTGTCATCTTTGTGGGAGGAGCTCTTTTGTGTGCTGACATGAGAGGAAGTTGTTGGAGACATCCTGCATTTAATATTTTCAGCCATGCTGCGGAAGAACTGTCCTGCGTTGATCTTCACAATTCTCTGATTTTCATGCAGGGCTACATTCTTGAAGGACCCCTCTGTTTGAGCTTGAAGAACACTTTTTGTGTATGGGCCTGGTAAGGAAACCATTGACTCAAAAACTCGAACCTGTCGAGCCAGAAGCTTGTCTGCTTCAGGCAGCGTCATGTCTCTCTTTTGGAGCAACCTTGACAGATCACTGAGTTCTGTGAGGGCATCGTACATCACACCAAGATTGAAAACAAAGGACTTTGAGGTGAAAACATCATTGAGTCCCTTGTATTTCGCTCTCTCTGTTGAATCCCTTGTAACATCACTGGCAGCACTGGAAAAATGGGTCTGAAGAGCTCTGTAGCTTTCCCATACAGCTTTCACAGTCCTCTCACTTGAAGCAACCCATCTTACTGATAGAACTCGTCCAATTGTAAGGAGATGTTGTCCAACACTCTGTGCACAATGACACAGTTCTCTTTTGTTTTTGGGTGAGGCGTGATAGAGAGTGTAGAGCTTGTCAAAAAAAATCTTAAAATGGTTAAGTCCACTGACCTCCTTGACAACATCACCAACTGCCAATTCCAGGCGATGATTTGAGCAGTGCCACACATACAGGTGTGGAAATCTGGTGCAAAGTTGTGTAGCAACTCCGGCTCTTCTGCCCAGCATTACTGAAGCTCCATCACATCCAAATGCCACAAAACACTCATTCAAGAAGTGGTCATCAAAGCCATTTTTATGAAGACATGCTAGGAGTGTCTCTGTTATGTCATTTGCTGTGGTCCCATCCAACTCCAGCAGGTCAAAAAATATTGTGTCTGGCTCTGCGTTGGCAATAGCTGACCGCAAACACACCACCAACACAGACTTTCCATTGATTGTGGTGGATTCATCAATCAACACACACAATTTTCGGCTGTTCTTGACTATGTCATCTGCTACTTTTTTCTTCATCTCTGTTGAAATATGATCGATGATATCAGCACATGTGTTATTTGAGTGAAGAACACGACCCATGTTGACTCCATTCAGCTCCTGCAATCTCACATCAACTGGCATATCCGTAAAAGGACGTCCATGCTTAGCAATTTTGTACGCTGTTCGGAACACTCTGCAACTGGTATCATACTCAGTCTTGTGCATATCTTGAATGTGTTTTTGTATCTCATTGCGTGATGAGATTTTTTCTATCTCTGCTGCTTTTATGTGTGACTTAGATTCTCTGTGTTCTTTAATCTTCTTACGCAAAGATGTCAGTTGTTTTGCCTTGTCAGCTTGCCTTGTCAGCTCCAAATGTAGAGATTAAACATCCACTCCATTCATGTGACAACCTCAGTCCCTGTTGTGTTTGGGTAGCAAGAGAGTTAACTTTACTACATACCTTGCATCCAAGCTTTTTGTCTTTACTTATAAGCCACTCATTCTGTGAGCAAAAATACATTATTTGGTCCTGTGACCAGCAGTCTGGCCATTCTTGTCTTGTGGGGTTATTGTTGACATCACTAGCAACAGGTGAGTCAGAAGCCCCCTCTGTGTTAGCAGAAGCGCTAACGTCACTGCTAACTGGCTGCTCTTCACTTGCAAAATTAACGCCTGTCTGTCCTCCTGTGTCATCCTCGCCGTCACCAGTCCGGGTTCTCTTTTGGCCTTTTTGGAGCCACGCCAACATAACGAGGTTCGCTACACCATCTGACCCGGCAAATGACTAGCGTTGTTGTTTGCATTCAGCGCCGCCGTCCATGAGATTTTACGTCACGTCCTTTCCGACCAGCAAACTCGACTCGCGAGACTTGCTCTCACCATAGAAACCCGTCTTTGTTCTCGCGAGGGGGGAGTGCGGTGCGTACCAGTGCACACTGGGAAATGTAGTTATAGCCATAGGAGTGTGAACCGCAAAGAGAGAAATAGAAAAGGACAGCGTACTGTGAGCCCATGGGAAGTCCCGGTACGCCGTAAAAAGTCCCGGTACGCCAGAGGCTAAAATTGAGAAGTGCCGGTACTCCGTACCGGTGCGTACCGGCCCACTTAAAGCACTGCCGTGTGGCCTTTGGAGCATTTAAGAAAGGCACGAGCCGGTGCGTCACAAATAAAAGCATCGGGTACTGCTACCCTGAAATGTACACCATTGTACACAATACCTCTCTGAGAAACGGCCTTCATATCAACTATGAATTCTCATAAATACTCATGCACATCTGTGGGTTTGGACGCACCTGAATACACTCCAATTACAAACACACTACATTCTGGAACTTCCTTAATTCTACCAAGAATCGGCCACAGACTCGTACTGGAACTGCGGAACAAGGGCAATCCATCAATGTTAATTCGAAGTGTGAGTGTATCAGTCCCATTAAAATGTCCTAAAGATTTTAGTTCAGATATCAGAGCATTTTCAATCCCAAAGTGAAAGTAGGACCCCCCAGCTACATTTGTCACTTGGCAGGATCTGTCAGTGGACATAAGAGTTCTGGCATCCATTGGGACATCAAGACCCTTTTTCCTTAGGATTTTCAGAAGTGCAGACAGCGCTGTTTGTGGTATGTTGAATTCTGTGGCCCACTCTGCAAGCCCACATGAATCAACATCATCATCATCATCTTCCGAGACAGTACATTCATCTCCATGCAAATCAGAGTCACTATCATAACCACCAGGCATATCTGAGGGAATGTCACAATCATAAAAAACATCTTCCACAGGATCCTCCAGATCATTTGATAAGTTCTCAAAATCATCTTGAGCATCGTAGAAGTCCGGCGTTGAATCTTGCTGTTCTAAATCATCACTCATTGACTCTTCTAGCAGACGTAAATGTTCCTCCACTTTTGCAGCAATTTTCCTCCTTTTGGTTCGTTGTGAGCCCTCCATTATTTCTAAAAAAAAAAGTTTTAGTTTAGTTTACCCCCAGAATTTTTTAAATTAAAATAATGCACAAAAATAACTGAGAATAACACAGGGACAAACCGCCACTGCAACAAGAGCATTGTAGTAAATCTAGTCAGAGCATGGGTAATTGTATGTTTTATATAATTCAATGAATCATGTCTAACGCAACCGTACAAATATTTATATTTTTATAATTCAACAAATCATGTCAATCACAACTGTATATATATATATATATATATATATATATATATATATTTTTTTTTTTTTTGATTTCAATGAATCATGTCAATCGCAACTGTATAGATTATATATGTATTTTTTTTATAATTCAACAAATCAAACATGTCCAGTCCTCCTGCATTTATGTAAATGTACTACTTATTTTGTTATCTACCGGCCCGCTGTCTTTATGGACTTTTTTCAATTCAATTCAAAAAACTTTATTTATCCCCGAGGGGCAATTCAAGAGCACGCTGAGCAGTTCAAGTAAAATCACATGTAGACAACTAACACACACACGCACACACGCGCACGCGTGCAAATTGTTAATTGTTGTATTGTTTTGGGGACTACGGATGTAATTTAGCATTAATGCTAATATGCTCTGTCCCGACTAAATAAACAAAGTAAAGTATACCGTGACGACGAGGCCGCCGCCGCCAGTACGGGTTACACCCCGCCTTTCCGAAGCCCCGCCTTTCCGACAATAGACTTCCATTCATCGTAATAGCGGGGTTTTCTATTTTTTCTAAAGACCCCGCTATTCCGAAAAGGCTATTGGGGGAAACCCCCAGTGCGCATTGATCCTTTTTTACGGTGGCCCTGAAGTGCAAAACACAACGGCAAATCAGACAACAACGGCAAAAGAGAAAACACAACACAAAAAGAGAAAACACAACGCAAAAAGAGAAAACACAACGCAATAAGAGAAAACACAACGCAAAAAGAGAAAACACAACGCAAAAAGAGAAAACACAACACAAAAAGAGAAAACACAACGGCAAAAGAGAAAACACAACACAAAAAGAGAAAACACAACGGCAAAAGAGAAAACACAACACAATCAGAGAAAACACAACGGCAAAAGAGAAAACACAACACAAAAAGAGAAAACACTACACAAAAAGAGAAAACACAACGGCAAAAGAGAAAACACAACACAAAAAGAGAAAACACAACGGCAAAAGAGAAAACACAACACAAAAAGAGAAAACACAACGGCAAATCAGAAAACACAACAACAAAACAGAAAACACAACAACAAATTACTAAACAACGGCAAATCAGAAAACACAAAAGCAAAACATTTTGGGCAATACATAGCGGCCTCTGTGCTAGTCCCGCTTGCGATACTTTTTTTCCTACTATGGCCACGCCAAGACCCGCCTTACTCTGCCTCTGATTGGCTGCCTCTGCAAGGCTAAGCCTATCCCTGCATCTTACCCTAACCTTAACCACTCCCTTCACACGCCTAAACCAACCGTCTTTGCCTAAACCAGCCCGAGGGTACCTACCTTTTCCGGTTTGGTTAATGTCGTTGTGTTTTCTCTTTCTGTGTTGTGTTTTCTGATTTGCCGTTGTTTAGTAATTTGTGGTTGTGTTTTCTGATTTGCCGTTGTGTTTTCTCTTTTTGTGTTGTGTTTTCTCTTTTTGTGTTGTGTTTTCTCTTTTGCTGTTGTGTTTTCTCTTTTTGTGTTGTGTTTTCTCTTTTGCTGTTGTGTTTTCTCTTTTTGTGTTGTGTTTTCTCTTTTGCCGTTGTGTTTTCTCTTTTGCCGTTGTGTTTTCTCTTTTTGTGTTGTGTTTTCTCTTTTTGTGTTGTGTTTTCTCTTTTTGTGTTGTGTTTTCTCTTTCGCCGTTGTGTTTTCTCTTTTTGTGTTGTGTTTTCTCTTTTGCCGTTGTGTTTTCTCTTTTTGTGTTGTGTTTTCTCTTTTGCCGTTGTGTTTTCTCTGTTTGTGTTGTGTTTTCTCTTTTGCCGTTGTGTTTTCTCTTTTGCCGTTGTGTTTTGCACTTCAGGGCCACCACACTTTTTTCCTTTTTGGGGTCAAACGGATCATGTGCATAATTAACTGCAAAACAAGCAAATACTTCATATTAATGACATAATGTTCATTATGCTTCTGGCCTGTCTAGCCTCTACCTGGTCTTTTTACTAAACTTAACCAACTCCTTTCTTCATTGCCTAAGCCCAACCAAAGCATCTCCCTCAGTCAGCTGTCAGCACGAGCGGCGGCTGCAGCAGCCTCGCACCCCTGTGAGCTCAAGCCGGGTTCAGCCGTGCTCGAGCGGCGCAGGGGGGGAGAAAAAAAGTGTATTTCTATTACTGCGTGGAGATCTCCAACAACGAAGTCGGGGAGAAAGCAAGTGGGACAGATCGAAGGTTACGATATTGTAACCCTAGTTATATTAACACAGGCGGAGCCCTCTACTGGACTCTATGGGTATATCTCTCCTCCAATCGCGTACGCGCGATGGCCCACTGAAATTTGCATGTACGTAGCCGGCCAGTATGGCGTGCCTACCTTTCCCGCCCTTTAGCGGAATATACAAGCAGATGCACCGCCAGCTGCCCTCATTCCACCAAACTTCAGCGTAAGGCGAAAGAGCGGCAGGGCCCTAAGTAGAGGGCTCCGCCTGTGTTAATATAACTAGGGTTACAATATCGTAACCTTCGTTATATCTCACACAGGCTTCGCCCTCTACTGGACTCTAGGGGTACAGTAGACGAAGCCCCGATTTATGTACTCCCTGCCGCGGGAGAGGCTCCGCCCACTGACCACACCAGCTACCGGTTAGGTACCAAGACCCAGTCACCACTTTATTAATCTTAACCACCGTATGGAGTGATAACGGGTCCAACTTCATCCCAGTTAGCAGCACCTAACTAGGCTGGGTGAAGTTGTGGTCTAACCTCGCAGGGGTCTCAACCCTAGACCTCTTGCGCACCTCATTGACCGTGTCCTAGCAGAGCACAGTCCAATGCAGGTGCATGACACCCTGTGGGGATCAAGTATTTAAAACACTTGACACATCCTTCCTCTCACATGTCCTGTGACCCTACAGTGAGCACAGACCTGGAGAAGGAGCCTGATACATCCAAGAGATAGAACCTTATGAACGGGCAGGGTGAAGACCACGATGCCGCCGTACATATGTCCTCAACACTCGCACCACTGAACAGGGCCGTAGACGTCGCCACACTTCTTGTGGAGTGCGCCCGGACCACAGTGGGCGGTTCTCGACCCACTTGACTGTAGGCTGAGAGGATGCATTCACACATCCACCTCGCCAAGCGTTTCTTGGACAGGGCTCTGCCAGCCGTCCCGTCACCATAACACACAAACAACTGGTCGGTGTTCCTGACAGTGGTTGTTCGGTCGACATAGTATGTCAACGCACGCACAGGGCATAGGAGATGCAGTTTCGCCTCCCTCGAATCCTCATGAGGGGGAGGGTGAAAAGCCTCCAACTGGATGATTCTGGACCGAAATGAGCTCCTTATGTTCTTAGGAACAAAGGAGGGGTTCGGTTTAAGGATGGCACCACTGCGGTCCCCGCGAAGGAGTAAACAACTCGGGTGGACTGACAGGGCACACGATTCGCTCACTCTCTTGGCTGACGTCAGAGCAAGAAGCAACGCTGTCTTGAACGACAACACCTTTAAGGAGGAGCGTTCCAAAGGCTCATAGGGGTCCCTTGTTAGGGCCTCGAGTACCAGTGGCAATTCCCACTGTGGTACAGAAGTGCGTGCCACTGGTCGTAGCCTTCTGACCCCCTGCAGGAACCGTTTTACCAGAGGGTGGGCGAAGACTGGACCTCCGCCCAACCCTTCATGGCATGATGAGATGGCTGCAGCGTAAACCTTAACAGTCGCGTGAGACAGCCCTCTATCAACCAAAAGCTGTAGAAAGGAAAGAGTGTCTCCCACTGAGCATGTCAGTGGGTCCACTTCCCTCTCTTCGCACCAATGCTGGAAACCTAACCACTTAGCCCTGTAACAGGCAATGGTGGATCCAGCCCTAGCCGCTTGGATGGTTTTCACCACCTGCGCAGTCAGCCCAGTCCGCATTAACCTGTCCCTTTCAGGGCCCAGGCTTGAAGCGACTGGCCCAGGATTGGCAGCGCCTGTATCGCGCCTGCCTCCTGTGACTGCGCCCCCCGGATTTGGGGAATGGGCCATGGTGGGGCCGCCATCATTGTGGTCAGCTCTGCGTACCACGGAGCCGACCACCGGTCGGGAGCCACCAGAATGACCCAAAGCCGCTCCACTCTCACTCTCTCCAGTAGCTGGGGGATGAGACGGAGGGGGGGGGGGGGGCATAAAGTAGCCCTCTTGGCCATGGAGCGTGTGCAAACGCGTCCACCCCCAAGGGTGGATGGTCTTGCGGGCTCAGGGAGAACCAATAGGGGCAGTGGGTGTTCGACCTGTTGGCAAACAGGTCCACTGTTGCCCTCCCGAATCGTGTCCAGATCTGCTGTACCACTTCTGGTTGCAGTCTCCACTCGTCTTCCAGGGGGCCGCCCCTTGACATGAGGTCGGCCCCCCTGTTCTCGATTCCTGGAACATGGAGGGCTCTCAGAGATTGTAGGTGCTCTGAAGCCCATGACCACAGGTTCTCCGCCATCGCTAACAGGGCAGCGGAATGTACACCGCCCTGTCTGTTGATGTAAGCGACTGTGGTGCGATTGTCGGTCCTCACCAACACGTGTCTCCCCCTTAACAGGTGACTGAAGTGTTGGAGAACCAGGAACACTGCCTGTAACTCGAGGAGGTTGATGTGGCGGTCCTCCCCCGGAGGCCACACACCACCTATCGCCCTCCCCAGGCAGGTGCCTCCCCACCCCATCAGGGAGGCGTCCGTGAACACCGACGTGTACGAGGTCACTCGTCCTAGTGGTGTCCCGGTCAACAAATGTCGTGGGGACCCCCAGTACTGCAGGTTGCCCCGCACTGTTGGGGGGACCGTCAGCAGCCGAAACTTCTGCCTCTTGAGGTCTAAGCGTAGGCTGGCGAACCATCTCTGCAGGCGACGCATGTGCAGCAGTCCTAGTGGAACCACCGGGTGAGCTGCTGCCATGTGCCCCAGTGCTTGCATGACGGTCAAGGCTGTGACACGTGGACCCTGTTGCAGCTTGAGAACCTCCTGCTGTAGGGCTGTCTGTCTGGACTCCGACAGAGTGGCGCTCAGGCTGACAGAGTCGAGCACAATCAAGTATTCGGCCCGCTGGTTTGGTTGGGGGTTGCTCTTCTTCCAGTTGATGGCAAAACCCAACTTGGTCAGGTGAAGTATCAACTGAACTGTGTGAAAAATGGCCCATTGTTTGGACCTGGCCATCCCGATGAGGTCGTCCAGATAAAAGAAGACCCTCATCCCCTGGCTGCACAGCGGTTGTAGCGCTGCGTCCACACATTTGCTGAACGTACGAGGGGCCAGGGAATAGCCAAATGGCAGCCTGTTGTATTCGTAGGCTGTTCCCTGGAATGCAAAACGCAGGAACTTCCTGTGTTTTGGTGCCACCTCGACGTGAAAGTAAGCGTCCTTCAAGTCGATTTTTGAGAACCAATCGCCTAGTTGGACGAGTTCCAGCAGCCTCCTTGTGGTTAGCATGCGGAACGTTTTGCGACCGATACGTGTGTTCAGGGCACGGAGGTCCAGGATGGGTCTGTAGCCCCCTGTCTTTTTGGGAACCAAAAAGTATGGGGAGTAAAAACCTTGTTCCTTGTCGTGAAGAGGGACAATTGACACGGCCTGTTTTGATAGCAGGTCCTGAATTTCCCCCTCGAGGAACTCTATCTCTTGTTGAGAGGATAGATTCATCTCTTGTATGCCCCTGAACGCTGGGGGGAGCCCGCAGAACTGGAGAGAATATTCTAGTCTGAGGGTCCTGTCCAGCCAGTCTGTCAGTACGCAGCTGCTCTGCCATGCTTCGTAAAAACACGTGAGAGGACGCGCA
Organism: Trachurus japonicus; assembly: GCF_045865225.1. Taxonomy (NCBI): domain Eukaryota; kingdom Metazoa; phylum Chordata; class Actinopteri; order Carangiformes; family Carangidae; genus Trachurus; species Trachurus japonicus. Next base: position 38,005,882 of record NC_140909.1, on the reverse strand, counting down.
GACAGCTGTGGAGCAGCTTCTAGAAAGCTGTGGTACACAATTTCGGCCCTCTCCGCCGCCAAACCCGCCATAAACGGGAGTTTGGCCCATGGGGGGCCCTCTGTGAAAGGGCTGAGTCGTCCCTGAACGCACCAGGCCCATTGTCCGAGCCGGCGTGGTGTCACCTGAAATAACAGCCACAGGACCAGAGCGGTCAGACACGTTGGCCGCTCCACTGCTGTTTACCGGGGAGACAGTTCGTGTTAGCCCGGCCGCTTCACTGGAGCGGCGCGGGTTAGACGAGCATGAGGCAGCCGTCTCATTGTCCGGAAACACAGCCCTGCCGTGCTGCTGCGAACGATGCTTGTCACCGCTGTAGCCGTTAGCTCGGCGGTGACAATCATCGCTCCACTGCTGTTTACCGGGGAGACAGTTCGTGTTAGCCCGGCCGCTTCACTGGAGTGGCGCGGGTTAGACGAGCATGAGGCAGCTGTCTCATTGTCCGGAAACACAGCCCTGCCGTGCTGCTGCGAACGATGCTTGTCACCGCTGTAGCCGTTAGCTCGGCGGTGACAATCATCGCTCGTCAGCCGGTCAACACGCTGAGCCGGACGCACCGTGGAAGTGACACGGTGTCGGCTAGCAGCGCGCGGGGCTAACTGTGTGGTCGCTACAACCAGTGGGGAGCGATGTTTTCTTGTGCAGCCTCGCCGGTTGTAGCGCTCATATAGAGGGACAACGGTGCTCCGCTCTACCGTGTCTCCCACAACGGGGACGGTAGAGGGTGTGTTGTGTGAGTGAGCTTGTGAAACCGTGACCGGGGGGCCTTGCTTGCCGGGCCCGCTTCGGGGATGTGACGGTGACACCGGCAGCCTGACCGACGGTGTAGCGGTGACTACACCGGCCGGGGCTGCGCGGCAAGCGGGGAGCATGGTGGAGGTGGTAGGGGGAATTTTTGCTCTGTTAGTGGAGTAACATGTTTTAATAAAAACATTTTTCACATCCACAGAACAGTGAACACAAGCAGAACATACAGAACCATATGAACAATGAGGGAGGGCGGCGAGGCAGTCTGTCGGCGCCGTCCCTCCCGTTAACTGTCACTTTGGTCGCTGTGTGCCCCAGGACAGCTTCGGCCTGGGTGTGCTGCGAGCCGCCGCGGGACGGGACGCGCTGGGGTCCCGTGCGGGTCGTTGCTGCGGCGGGCCCGCTGGGGCCGGCTGTGGGTCAGCTGGGGGATCCGCCGCGGAGAAGCCTCTTCGCTGGCGGCGATCCCTCCGCCTCGCCGTAGCGTTGCGGCGGGGCAGCTTGACCTCTCCCTTCTGCTTGGCGGCGACAGCGAGCGGTAGATGACAGCTCAGCTGCGCCTTTTCCTCCTCCAGCCTCTTTAGCCGCTGCGTCACCGTAGTGAGGAGCCAAAGAGACCGTCAGTAGAGACCGGTGCAGCCAGAAGATCCTCTCGGTCCCTTCTGGGGAGGGCGGTGAGACCTAGCCAGACGTGGCGAGAGCCGACGCCCGACAGTGACATCACTCGTCCGGCAGCAGTAGCAACTCCCTGTCTTGTTCATCTGACCGATGGTCCGGCCGAGATACTCCATAGTGTCAGGGGAAGGGGGGGCGTTGCGCGGGAGTGAAGCCGCCGCTGCTACGCCCAGCACACCGAGGTTGTTTGCTGCTGCTGCTAGTTGCGCGCCCAGCTGGAATATCTTGTCAAAATATTCCAGCGTGTCCTCATCCTGCGGCAGCGGTGGTAGTGGCTTTCTGTGTCCTGACCAGCCGGCTGAGTGCGGGATAATGAGCACAGCCAGAGCATCTTCGAGCGGGGGCACACCGGGGAACACAGTCTCCGTCTCGCCCTGCACACGCGGAGGCGGCTCACCGGCTTCGGGGGCAGGGGGGGGGGGGGCAGGGGAAGCCCGACACACTCCGCTGCAGTCGTCATGACTTACGGGAAGTTGAGCTTGATAGAAGCGGCGCCAAACACCGTCGGAGAGGGAGAGTTCATCCTCCTCGTCTCGTAGCGGCGGCGAGTCTGCAGCAGAGGCTGAGGCGGGTCTGGGCGGCGAAGCTTCATCAGGCGGCGTGGAGGTGGTGTACGCTGGAGCGGCGTCCTCCTCCTGCCGTCGCTGCTCCAGCCCGGCGGTGGCGCACTTCCTCCTGAGACGCTCGAAGCAAAAGATGTAGGTCTGCCGGGGCGATGATGCCGTTAGGGCAGGCCGGCAGAGGCGTTGTTCCTGAAGCGGCGACTCCATCCTTGGAGCTAGTGTGACAGTGGGCACTCGCCGACGCTGAAGTAAAAAGGAATGAGGGCAGCTGGCGGTGCATCTGCTTATATAGCCCGCTAAAGGGCGGGAAAGGTAGGCACGCCATACTGGCCGGCGTATGCAAATTTCAGTGGGCCATCGCGCGTACACGATTGGAGGAGAGATATACCCATAGAGTCCAGTAGAGGGCGAAGCCTGTGTGAGATATAACTGCCCAGTCCCTGAGCAGCGCACGTTTCACAGACAAGCCGCAACACAGAGTGTAAACAACGTCACGCGGTTCAGCACCTTGGACATTGGACAGCTGGCGGGGGGGGGACTGTGTCGGAATAGCGGTGTTTCGAAGTGGGGGTATTTCGGAACAGCGGGGTGTCGAAATGGAGGGGTGTCGGAATGGAGGGCTGTCCCCGCCAGCACGGGAGTCGCGGAAGTGCCGAGAAGCGGGGGCATTTTCATTTCATCGTCCGTTAACCGATTGTGTCAAGCACACCAGACGCGGAGCGTCGCGATCCTGCAGCGATCAAGTCAATTTTGGCAGGAAGTCACACAAAGAAATACGAGAGAATCCGGTCAATTTTCAAAATAAAACACCGCGGTTGACAAAGGCCAATGTACGTCTGTAGCCTTGTTTTTATCAATCTAAACAGAGCGTGAGAGATGAACACACACACACAGAGCTGAGCGGCTTGTCAACCAGCGCCTAGAAATGAAGTGAACAGGAGGGTCGCGGTCCAGTGTGTCCTCGGCCTAACGGGGCTAGCGCTAGCCACGTTAGCTGCCGAGCCATGCTAGAGCACAGGAGTCGCATTGAGGGCTACACCGTGACAACTAAGGGCCGCGGCCGTCAGCCTCACCTAGCGCTAGCCCCCCGTGCTGACGGCGGCACCTCAATGCTTCCGTTGCGGTGGCGGTTAACTTAGCTGTGGGCCCGAGCTCCAGAGCCACCTGGACTGTGGCTATTTTCGAAACCGAATACTAGCTCCGAGGCAGCAGGCGAGGCTCTAGTCGGACCCACAGCTAACGTTAACTGTCACCGTCAGCACGGGAAATGCGGCTCGGCGCTGGCTACGTTAGCCTCCTAACTTTCCCTCACTGCTAAGTGTGTAATTTACGTGACGTTATCCGAAACATTCAGAAGACACAACCCCAGCTTCCAAAGCTGATATTTCACTTAACATACTGAGTCAGAAAACAAAATTTCACTTTTTACACGGACTATAAGACGAAATTGCCCATCAGAACTCAATAAAACTCACCAACGTGTTCGAGAAAATCGGAGGGAAGGCAATATCCTTCAGTCAACCACTCGAAATAAATTTAAAATAATGCTTGTTATCAACTTAGTAAATTGAACCCGTATGTTCAACTGGTTTAACCGGGTTAAATTAACGTTAATTTTCCAAAGCTACACAGCTAACTTTACCTCTACTTTACCTACCTACGCTAGTTCCTGTTCTCTTAACTAGTTACAACTCTCCGAAAAAAAAAAAAAAATATATTTTATATATATTATACAAAAAGGCAGATTCTTACCTGTCTTTTGTCCAGCAATGTCCAAAAACACGGTCTTGACCTTAGCACTGGCAGCAAAAAGAACAATGGTCTCTCCGGTAGCAAAGGCGGCAATCCAGGGTTGCTAGGCAAAGAAGGTTGCTAGGAAAAGACGGTTGCTAGGGACTGAAGAGGCTTCGGCCAATCACGGGGAACCTGACATGCGGCGACCTCGTGATCTCAAGTTGGGCAGACAGGAGGACGCCGCGTGTCAATGCAGGTGCAGTGTCATACAGCAGCATGATGCCCAGCTTGAGATCCCGACAAAAAAAGAAAGAAAAAGCTAGAGAATGCTAGCCTGATGCATCAGCCGCTTATTTCATTACATTTCAAAAAGCGTCTGAACCTGAGCCATAGGGATTCGTTTGCTTCCGGGAGGCGGTTGCTTACATTTGCTTCAACTAATCGCTGCTGCTTGGTGGTCACGTGTGCTATACACCGGTTAAGCTCATAGGTTAATCTTGAGCGCTTGAGTTCAACGTCATCGCCTTCACTTACCCGTCTGTTCGCTGATTGGTCCGTCCGCTCTGGCGGACGGAGCAAACCGAAACGCATTGCTAGTGTCCTGACTACATTGTTGAGGCAAATGAAATTTGCCGGAACCAGTAGGCGGCGCTAGCCTGGCTAAGAGAATGCCGCATGTTGCTGAACGTGTGTATTGCTCACTGAAAGATAACATATTTTGTCACCATATCCATTCGCTATAATATGTTGAATAATGTGTATTTGACTTTTAAATGTATTGGGGGAAAACTTCGGGTAAAAACAAAATTCATATAAAAAAGTATAACTGGTCCAGTGGCTGTTAAAATATTAGAATCTATGTCTGACAATTTTTAATTTTGAAATGGTACCCAGATGAAGCCCACCTATTACCCATGTTGAGTTTAGCCCATGTACTGCCCATATGGGTTGCCCATGTGGGTCCCAACAACAAAGCCCACTCTGAGCCCATGCCCAGCTGAAGCCCAACTAGCCCAAGTGAGGCCCATATGGGCCCCAACTGACCGTGTTTGCAGGGTACTTGTTACCAGTGTCGGTGATGGTCGGGAATCGGTCCGCGGCTCCAGTGCTTCACTCAGACTGTATTTCTTTTTCTTTGTGGTCCTTACTGCTGCTGCTGAGACAGAGAGAGAGAGAGAGAGAGAGAGAGAGAGAGAGAGAGAGAGAGAGAGAGAGAGAGAGAGAGACTTGGCAGCATCAGAGACAGTGCAGCTAGCAGCCCCAGCCCTCCTACTCTGCTGCATGTAGCTTCACTGAGCTCCGTCATTGGCTGGAGAGAAAACACAGACTCTCTCGCCATAGATATCTATGCTCTCTCGCGACTCTCTCGCTCTCCACCCAGAAATGTCCACGTGCATAACAAAACAGAGCAAAAGACCAAAATACAGGCAGAGCCACCACCACACAGCACTAGAAGCCCATAGGTGATGATTAAGATGGACTTCATTTGTACAAGTCTAATGTTTATTTTTGGGCACAAAACTCCAGGTCCAACCTTTAAACTGCACAAATATATACTCTTAACATTGTATATAAAAGTGTGACGTTATCCACCACTCTGTTGATTGATTTATCATCAGCTTTGTTGTATACAAATGCACATGGCACAGAGGAGGGTTAGCAAAACAGTGGAAAAGCGACCAGACTTGTATAGTTCCTCTTTAATTCCACTGCTTTTAGATGTGACACTAGGGAAGTGAAGCAAACCTTGTGTGGATTTTGTGCCAATAACCAGCCCTTGTAGTAAACACTTTTTTTTCCAACAAATTCATTCAAGTTCACCCTCTGTGAGCCACTCTACCGAGTACGGAGTGTGTCATATTTTTCTCTGCCCATACCAGGCGGGTGATGTGTATGTCCTTGTTACCAATATTCCGGTCCCAGCAATACTCAGGGGAGAGCAGCTTGCTTGGTTTGTGGAGCCAGAAGTACTTGTTTAGATGACTTTCATCATGCCACAGAGCCTCCACATTATTTAATTTGTCCTCCATGATGTTTTGATAGCAGGCATCAACTAATTTCTTGACATTTTCCCAGAATCCTCCAAAGATAGCAGCATGGTAGTAGAAATCTCCAGTTTCCATGTAGGCTTTTGATTTTGGGTTTCTGTCATAGGTGAATCTGCGCTTTGGAAGTTTGTAAAAGTGGGCATAGAGCAAAGCCACAGAATCGCCTAGAGCCTCTGGGCCAAATCTCCCTTTAAACTCTTGATCCACATCAAAGCAGAAGACATAATCAAAGTGGTGACGAATCTCTGATTCTATGACTTATGATATTGTCTTCATGCGCATCATAGAGATGTCCTGCCACCTTGAGTGCTTTTCCACATGCTTAATCTTTAGGCTTCGCTGAGGAGCTAGCTCAATGTGTGGTACCTCCTTTGGTAGATCTGTAAATATGTAATATGTCACTGGTAAACTCAACATAAAGTGTTGTTCTGCAGAGGTTAGGAAGGTCTTGAGGTATGCATCCAGGTACCTTAGAAACAGACAGAAAAGATATTCAATGCTGATCCTATAAATTATAATTATGTGAAAAATACCACAAAAATATTATGTTTTTTTCCCATCCCATCTTATTGCTTTTAGTCTTCATCAATAGTAAAATATTTTCTTTGGATTTCCGAACATTGCACATGATGCCGCAGAAGTGGAAGTGTTCACCAACAGTGAAAACAATGTCTGTGCCCATTCGAATGGGCACATAAAATCTGAAGGATGACGTAGGGTTCAGGGGATTCTTGGGAACACTATGAAATGGGGCATTGAAAAGGAAGAATAAAACAATTATCCCTCTTCCTCTACCGTCGGAAAAAACATTGTGACGTATCAAGTTGGTCTTTAATATTTACCGTATGTTCAGTCTGTAACTGGTCTAACTGTACTTTTTGTTCCGGTGGTTTCTTCTGCACCCAGATATTGAAAAATAATATAAACACAATGTACAAACCTTCCTACAGCAAACACAGTGAGGGCCACAGAAGAATTGTGTTTGACATGCATTTGGTCGAGAAGATGGGGGTTAAACACCCCCTCCCAGATGATGGGAGCTTTCCAAGATGTGATCGTCCGAACGTCTTTTCTTGCTCTGAAAAGACAGATGAAAACAAATGATGATATTCTATAGGTCAATGGTCCGGGTGTAAGGAGGATTCTAATATGTACAATTTAATTTCATTAATGGATAGTTACATGGATGAATTGTTTGAAAGAAAAAAATGCCAAATTGTATGTAAATGACGGTCTCATGGTCAAAGAGCTAATAGAGTTTCACTGATCGATTGTTTCAATCATATACTTTGAATAAAACAGGTCAGATATACACAAATTCCACTTGTCAGCTTTGCTGTACAATCCTCTGGAAAAAAAGAAGGTCTGGACTGGGTCATTTAAATTGATATAAAACCTATTGTAATCATGATAGTGATAGCTTGACTTCAATACTGATTCTGAACCCAGACCCATTTATCCTTGAAGGAAAATTAAGTGGGGTGAAACACAGACCAAGTTGAATGCATGGAACACATTTTTGAAGTTTTTTTTGAAATAGCGCCACCTATTGTCAGAGATCTGGAATGTTGCATATATGTCACATCGGGCGTTTTTGGTAATAGTAGACTTGCCAGCCCATAGGGCCCCATTGTGAACCCGGAAATGTTGAGTACCCCAAAGTTTTATGTTAGAAATAGATAGTATGGGTCCCCAGTATTCAGAAACTGCCGGATGCTAACTTATATATATTGGGCAATTAGCATAACTGACATAATTAGCATAAATTAGCATAATTGTCTATATGGGCAATATTTCAACAAAATTGACTTGGCTGATCTGGGCAATATTGGAGTGGTTTTAGGGGTTATTGATGATGCTGAATCCATTTCTGACATTTTCGAAATTCAAAATGGCTGTCTAAACCGGAAGTGACCAGATTTTAACCGCCAGTGGGCCGATTTTGATGGATTTCAAAATTTGGTCATCGGTTTAGACAGCCATTTTGAATTTTGAAAATGTCAGAAATGGATTCAGCATCATCAATAACCCCTAAAACCACTCCAATATTGCCCAGATCAGCCAAGTCAATTTTGTTGAAATATTGCCCATATAGGCAATTATGCTAATTTATGCTAATTATGTCAATTATGCTAATTGCCCAAATATATAAGTTAGCATCCGGCAGTTTCTGAATACTGGGGACCCATACTATCTATTTCTAACATAAAACTTTGGGGTACTCAACATTTCCGGGTACTCATTGTTGGCAAGTAGACTATAACTTAAATTGTCACTTGAAAGTAAATGGGCTTGACATTTTCTTTTGCTCTGTAACACAAATTTGACCTTTTATTTGCATTTCCATAACATATATCAAAATTACAAATTTGCTGGTTACTATTAACACATTTTTAAGACAAGTTTCACCACAAAAAAGGGCAAACACTATAGAAATGCGAATATTGCCTCATATTGAAGGCTTTAACCAGTTACTGAAGCCTAAAAGCTGTGCAACCACAATTTTCTTTCCAACTACAAATACCTTGACATCTGGATGGACAGTTGTCTTAATTTTAAGCACCATATCACCACCCTCATTGCTAAACTAAGAACAATACTTGGCTTTCTATACAGAAATAAGCACCGTTTCCCTACTCACCACAGGAAAAAAATTGGAGACACTATTTTTTCTCTGTTTTAGAGTATGGAGATGCCATCTATGGAAGAGCTGCTAGTTCCACTTTGATTCCACTAGATGCTGTTTACCACTCAGCCTTACATTTCATTTGCAATGATTCATATAATACTCATCACGGCACTCTTTATCAAAATGTCGGCTGGTCATTTCTGACAGTAAGGGGAAAACAGCATTGGTTTTTATCCATTTTTAAAGCCCTGTCACAGTTATTGTCTCTTTATTTATCATCTCTGTTAACTATGAAATCACAAAACATTGGTACCCACTCACAGAACTGATAGTTGGGTCATATTCCATTCGTCAGAACTGAGCTGGGTAAAACGTCCTTCTCTTACAATGCACCACATGGGACCCTCTCTCCCATCAGTGCAGCAGTCCAGAACCCTTGTCTCAAACCTGGTTCATGACTGTTTGACTGTGTTAACTTTTCTTATTTGTTTCCAAATATTTTCTTATGTAAATTCTCATTCTTCTTTGCTGTATTTGTTGTTCTGTATACAACATTTTATTGCATGTCTGATGATTGTCAGTACATCCTGAACACTGTATCCTATTTTGTTACAAAAATACAGCAAAAAAGCATAATTACATTAATATGGGACCAGCATGGGATACTAAAATCTTGTTCATTTACTGAGAAGAGTGTCTCTGCTAAATCTGTGATTCAATTTCCGGACTGATATATCATTTTATTAAATATTGATTGAATTTGACATTATTTTTATCTTAACAATTTTAAATTATGTTTTAAATTGAACAACATAGAGTATATTAATTCAAAATATCTGAATCACCTAATTTAACTGAGCAGTTCTTTGCCATTTTTCTCATTGTGACAGAGGCGTCACATGGTATTTTTCCTGACTTTTTTTAGGCTAAGGCCCGATGTGACGTATATGTCACAGCAATATTTTCTTAAGTTGTTTTATATGAGTTTCTTCAAAAAATGAGGTCAGAACAGGTCAAATACAACAAGGGACATGTTATAAAAGGATTTGCATTGTGAAATGGGTGGTGGCTTATTTTATTGACACAAAGCAAGCTTTTTAAAAGTAGCTGCCTCTGTGAAATGTGCCAACTCTGCTGGCCACCATCTTGGAAATGTTGTCATGGATAGAGAGATTCACAGAGAGTCATGTGACTGCACCAGGATGTTGAGTAGATGTCACTTAGGGACTTCATGAGTTAAAAGTTCAACATCAATATGTGTAAGGGGCTTTCCAGGACACTTGAAGGCGGTGTGACACCCGTGTCACCGTGGGTCCTTATGGGTTAAAATCAATTTCTTAAAATTGGTATCGAAAAGAAGAAAAAAAAAACTAGAAAATGTACCTGCAGAAATTTTGAGAGTGGGGGCTCCTGGGGGTGACCTTAAGGTCAAGCGTGAAACATTATATAGAGATAGATAATCAGACAGACACATGATCATCTTTCCCTGAGCACTCATATTGAGGGGCTGTCAACCTGTATGTGTGTGTGTGTGTGTGTGTGTGTGTGTGTGTGTGTGTGCGTGTGCGCGTGCAAGATTATGTATTAGTCAGTGCATGTGTGTGTTTGTGTGCGAGCATGTGTGTGTGTGTTGGACTTCAACATCTTTTGGGAACGCAGGCACCTCTTTAAGGCAGATGGATTTAGCCTTAACAAGTCAGGAGTACAGCTGCTAAGTGCCAACATCTTTTACTTTTTGCGTCAGGCACCAGCAGTCCCTGTCAAGGACAAGAGACAAGACAATCCAAAATAACAGATAAGACGGCGCTCTGGTGAGGGCGCTGAGTTAAGGATTGACAACGGAGGACAGCAGACTCAGAAAGAACCTGCAACGTCATCATCTGCACCCCAGCAAGTGGATTATACACCAGCCCCAACAACATCGTCATCTGCACCCCAACAAGTGGATTATCCACCAGCCCCATCAACACAACACGAGGAGTCTCCCTTAGCCCCAAAGGGGGAGTCTCCCCCGGCCCCAACAGGAGACTCCAAACCTTCACCCCCCGGACCCTACCCAGCCCCCAACTCTCTCCATTTAGTCTTGACTCCCCATTTCTGGATTTCCCTGACAGGATGAAGAGCTTCATCACTACTGGAATCCAACTAACACCACGCCAGGGTCTCATATTTTCCCCCATTAACCCCCCACATCGTCCACCCCCTCCCATTCCACCGCGTCAGAAACAACCCTCGACCAAAAGCAACCGAGCCCCCCCACCTCCTCTGAATCATCATATCATTGAGTCTGAATGATATGTGCCGGGTCCAGGCTGCAATACTGATATCAAGAATGCTCTTTCCCAGGAAAAGTCAGGGCCCTATGGAGTTCAGGCAGCTTTCTCAATCCCTGTGGTGGGGGGCGACCGCCATTCCGAAGGACCGCCATTCCGACGGTCTGCCAGTCTGAAAATTCCCGAAGGTCCGTCATTTCGAACTTCCCGAGGGGCCGCCGTTCCGAATGTGTTTTATTTTGAAAATTGACCGGATTCTCTCGTGGTTTGACTTCCTGCCCGGCTTGACACGACGCACCGCGGGGACAGCGCCCGACCGGCCCCTCCCCCTCCCCCTCCAAAGTTTCACCCAGGTGCGAGTCTGATGCATTACATCCATGGTCTGATGCAGCCGCGGCACTCCTGCTGAAAATAAATGTCCTTGCTCTGTGCTTTGGTTAGGTTTAGGCAATGTAGAAAGGAGTTGGTTAAGTTTAGTAAAAAGGTTAGGTAGAGGCCAATAAAATCGCAGTTAATATATATCTCCCCCGGGAGTCGAACCCTGATCCACCGCGTCAAAAGCAGATGCTCTGACCACTACGCTACCACCACAATTAGGCTTGTTTACTCCGTGCCGTAACCCATTCAAGATTTTTTCAGGTTCGGAATGGCACCCTTTCTTTCAGGTTCGTAATGGCACCTTTTTCCCATAAATAATTAAGGGTCGGCATTCCGACAAATTAAAGTAAACGTTCGGAGTGGCGGCCCTTCGGAATGGCACCCTGGAACCGGTCAGTGGTCAGAGCATTTAGATCCGTGTGTCCCACCTGAGCTCTCTATTAATCCATTGGATCATGGGCGGCACACACACACACATATTATAGGTGCGTGATTGTCGCTGCAGCTGCTGCCTGTTCGTCACTATATGACGAGTTGGGCCTTGTAGCGATTTGTGTTTATTTATCTAAACAGAGCGCGAGAGAGATGAACACACATGCTGTCATTATGCATCGGATCAAATGTCATTCTGTCCCTTAGTCCGTCCAGCTCTCTGTCCACACTCTCCATGGCGGAAACGATTGCCACGCGCAAAACCCTCATTTACATATTGCTATTTGCACGTGTTTTCATTTAGCGGGTTACTCATAGTAGATCACCTGTTTTGTGTGCACTAACCAAACACGCAATATTTTAGCGGGCGCAAACAATATAGCGCCCCCTATCTGGGATCTTAGTAAATCCGGCCCTTAATCACACTCCAGGATGTCGGTGCCAATACCTGTGAAAAGATATCCTGAGTAGGGGGGCTGACCCCTGCAGCAGACAAAGGGGTGTGGAATATACCTGAGGGGGCGTTCCTCAAGTATAAATGTTTAGGTCTCTCTATTGTCGTTGTCTTTTCTTTACCATCATCCACTCGGATATGAATTGACCTTTTCTTGCAAGGAAATAAACACATGTCGGCCGGCAAGGCTCTATTTCATTCTTCACCAGCAACAGAGAATTTCCACGACACAGACAATAAGTAAACTTGACTGATTGTCAATGAGGTTGTACAGTGGGATCCCCAACCATCGCTTATATTTATAGGATTTTTTAAATTCTTTTTTCAGTCTTAAATTTAATTCAAGGTGGCATTAAAAAGGTCTTAAAAAGTCTTAAATTTGACTTGCTGAAACCTGCAGATACCCCTGATACTAGAGCGCATGCGCAGGACAGCGTGCACGTTGACTGACAGACGGGCCATCCAACCAAAGTTGTCTGAGACTAATTTGATTGGTCGGCCAAATTTTAGCCCCTACTCCTTACACAGATGACCAAATTTCATCATTGATATGTCAAATCACTTATGTCATCAATTAATGTCTAATACTTAACCGATATACTCATATTTTTATATTTTTGCCACAAAATGAGCCGCCCGGGATGGTAACTTTAAGTGAGTTTTTAAAATACCTGATGTGGACATTTTTGACCACTAGGGGGTGCATTTTCTCCACTGATTTCACACTGGAAATAGTTATCCTCATCATATTGGTCCAGTTGTGTATTTTTTGATTATTTTTCGAATTTCACTTTTCTTTGTCCAAAAAGACACACCAAAAAACATCCAAATACCTACTGCTCGTCTGTAATGTCCCTCTTGTATTGAAGCCCCGACATGAGAAATTGTTCCGCTGGTCAGTGCAAATCTCGCAGGAAGAGCAGTGAACTGAGACACTGGGAGCTTCCGCTACAAACAAGCTTAAAATGTATATATATTTTTTTTCGGAACAATTTCTCATGTCGGGGCTTCAGTACAAGAGGGACATTACAGACGAGCAGTTTGGAGGTATGTGGATGTTTTTTGGTGTGTCTCTTTGGACGAAGAAAAGTGGTATCCATTCACAACCATTATATGGACAAATACTGCTGCGCGGACCCCCCCATAACTCAGAGAAGGCACGGATGACTCTGAAAATTCTCACAGCTCTTAGTTGACATGAGGGTGAGTAGATAATGAGTGAAATTTGAATTTTGGGTGAACTATCCCTTTAATTAGGGAAAGTGGATTTTTGTTCACTTTTAAAATGACCTAAAAACGGCATACGTTAATATTTTTTCCCATTTTTTTAATAAATATTTTTTTCCACTTAACTATAATTCTAGAAGCTGATGCTCTTGTTGTGTTTTGATACAGTAGTAGCTGTCTCACCAACGCGGCCAGACACAACCAGTCATGTTAGCCCCTCTCATTCTTATCTGTATTGTAATTGGTGGACACCTGTCTGCACCTGTGGGGAGGAGGTAGGTCTTGTTTATGTACTGTAGGGTGCCCTCACCAGTAACTTACTTAGCCTGATTGTTGTTAGGCTAGTAGAGCGCCATTAAAACTATGTTAAGATGATTTTCTGTGCTTAAAAATAAAAAAAAAAACTTAAAAAAGTATCTCACCTAATGGAACTGGACACTGGACACTATAGGCACTACATCAGGGGTACTCAAATACAAATCTTCAAGGGTCACAAAGATGTTTTTCAATGGCTCGAATGTCCATTTTTTGAGGTCGGTCAGGCCACATGTTATAAATTGTACTGTAATATTCAAAATATGTCCTTTTTATTCAAAACAACAACAAAAATTGAATAAAATATAATTTCCATTTTGACAAAATTTAAATAAATACTTGAATAAAACAAGAAACGCCACCTGTCATGGAACTAAAACAAATAGGATTAACAGAGGGTTAAAAAATCAAGAATGCTAAAATCAAACCAAATGTTCAGTTTAGCAATTAACAACAACAAAAAAAAACAGCACCTCCATAGAGTCCTTTGGTAAACAAACATATCAAGATCTCAGGAATCAGAGTGTAATGACAGACATTTTACATTCTAAATGTGTCAGTGTGAAACACTGCTTAATGAGAGAAATGGCATCTTGTGTCTAGGGATGCACATGATTAACCGTTAACAATAACAAGAACTTTGACCGATTAATAGGCTACTATCAGTTATTTATTTATTTTATTAGCTTGCTGGCGTGTCGAAGAGGAAGGTCAGACAATAAATGTAGCCTACACGGACATAGATGTGAATCACCTGTAACAACGGCGCTGAAGAAAAAAAGAAATAAAAGAGGACGTCGCTGCTCTTCAGCCTGTTCACCTGCAGCTCCACAGAGAAGCTGTCAGAGGAGCTCTGCTGTTCCTTCAGTGTAGTGCAGGGGTACTCAAATACAAATTTTCAAGGGCCACAAAGATGTTTTTCAATGGCTCAAAGGTCAATTTATTGAGGTCGGTCAGGCCACATGTGATTTATTGTACTGTGATATTCAAAAGATGTCCTTTTTATGAACAGTTTTTTTTTTTTTTGAAAGCGTAGACCAAGATGTTCAGTGCATTTCCGGAGTTCTTTGTGATGAAAAGTCTCAGTTATGGCAACAACAAAAAGTCTATTTAAAATACAAATCAATCTCCCTCTTTTATTGAGTGTCAGTATCATGATGGAAATAAAGAACAAATGATAGACAGAGGTAGAGGAATACATGATATTGTCATACAAGTGAATTCCCAAAAGAGAAACACAAACACAATTGAATATGCCAACTTTATAATCCTAAACTCACAAAGTTTGGTGTTGCCCACTTGAGGTAGACTTGACGCTAGCTCCCTCGAGTGGTGTAAGGGTGAACTGCACAATATTGTTATTTTTGGTATTCACTCTTCAAACTGTGAAGCTGTGCTGCAGTGAGTCTGAACGTTGTCTGTTTCCAATGGCTGAATTTAATAGGGTATAACTGATGATAGGGTATAACTTTAATGCACACACAAACACGCACAAGGTGGTAAATAGACTTAGATAAACTGTAGACAATCCAAAGAAGAAAAAAAAAAGTTGGAATCTGTTTGACATAGCCTTTAAACCAAAAGGGCTACCCATTTGCTGTGTATGCAAGCAAGCAAGTTCTGATGATAAACTGCCCCCTCCGTGCTGGTATGTCTTTGACTGGGTGATTGGAACGGTGGAGCAGGGTGTGCTGATGTGCCAGATGGTGGCAGTCTATGCATAATGCATCATCGTCTTCAGTCAGACAGGTCCAAGCTGATCTGAGGTCAGCTGAATGACACAGGTTGCTTTTGTGTAGTTCATGCTAAGGGGTGTGGTGGGTTCTTGACATGTTATATTCATTTCTATCTCATTACGGTGCAGCAAACAGAACACAGTTTTGATGGCAGTGCACAGACAACGTGGTGCCTTAGTTAGTGTCATAGTCAGTCATCATAGTCATCATCTACTGTTCTCTCACCAAACCAAACATTGTCAGTTAAAGCAGAAGTAAGTGATATATTTGTGTTAATATAAGTCTTAAATAGTTATATCTTCCGACAGCAATCACTTACATAGAGTGTTTGGACCGAAACACGGGTCTGTCAGTCATTCTGCTCTGTTCTGAGCCGAGGAGAAAACATTTATCGTATCCTACAGTTTTTATCCAATGAAGAGAGAGAACGGCATGCAGGGCTGTGTGTGCAGCCAAGGGACGCCGTGAATGTGGTGACGTAGGGACGAGGACTGTTATGGTGCGTTCAAGGCAACTCGTAACTTGTGTTTTTCCGACCTGTGAAGTCGTAGGACCAGTTCGATCTGGTACGAGTTCACGGGTCGGAAGTTACGAGTGCCCGTTATAGTGACTTTCACAGGTAAAACAGGTCGGAAAAACACGAGTGGGTTGCCTGGAACGCTACAAAGCCGTAAGTTGTGACTTGAAGCTGTAATTTACGGTTTCAAAAGCCTGCCTGGAACGCAGCATTAGCCAAAACGACCGGATCGCTTACTTCTGCTTTAAGATATTATTCATTTGAAATAACCTGAAACAAATGAGCATATTTGTAGTGGAGCACCCGGTAAGATAAGATAAGATAAGATGAGATAAGATAAGATAAGATAAAACAATCCTAATTTTGTCATTCCATAATTAGGGGTACATTTCAGCATATCCAAAACCAGAAAAATCTGTATTCTTTTTTGAAAAATAAACTTGATGTCTCCATAGTATACCCCCTTAATGTGCTTAATTCATAATTTGCCAAGCTTAATCTTTAATGTCTATTTAAATATATTTGTGAAAATAATTATTGGATACATTATTTTGTCAACCGTGTTACGGACAAATGTTTGGTCATAGAAAGCATGTGTGAAGTGCTACAGATTTGATAACACATTTTCTTGAAAGCTTTCAGGTCCACTCACCAAGGGTTTTGAGGTTGTTTGTTTAACTAATTGGATTTAATGAATTTTGAGCGTTATCATGTCAATTCTGTGAGATATTACCATGAAGGATGGATCTTTTTTCCACATAAATCCACTGAAAACACTGAATTCAGAAATATTCACCATATTTATGTAATATCCCCTTATCCAGAGAGAGCCCCAATCGTCTTTGTTACAGTTTATCAGAGTATTTTAAACATTTATGACAAAAAAACCACACGTAACACAGTTGACAAAGTAACACGGTTGACAGCAGTGTACAGTTGAAACATCCAACAATGTCAACTGTGTTACTCCCTTTCAACTGTGGGTAACACGGTTGACAGGTAACACGGGCTGACATTTCAGCCATTTTTGGGGCCTTGTGCTAACTGCAGGCTTCTGATCCATCACCACATGACCTTAATTAACTCATGTTTTTGTACACTTTCCCTACATATTTGTCAATATAGCAACTAAAGAAAGTTCAAAAGAATATGTTGGTAACACAGTTGACGGTCAATTAACCCACTCTACGCGCACACCCTAATATTGAGAAAATATTGAAGAGGAGTAGTAGAAATTTACCATAGTATCTTCAAGTTTCCCTCCAAAAAGAAAAGTGGCATCACATGATGTTGAACTTTGGACTTTGGAGTGAACCATTGCTTGGTTATTGGGGAAGGGGTCAATTGGTAACACGGTTGACATGAGTTCTCGGACACTCACAAAATGAATTATTTAGTGTACATTAAAGCAAAAAATACTTTTAAAAACACATTTCTCGTGTTTTTTCACTGTTTTTGAATAACTATTTGTAAAAATTGTACACAATTTTTTTTTTTTTCTGTTCTCCTGAAGAGCAAAACTTTGTACTTAGCAAATCGGACATCCCAAAAACAGCTATTTCAGCACAGAATATGCATTTTTAACAAAAAATAAATGATGGGATCTGTTGGATTTTCATATCAAATAAAAGGGAAATGTGCCCTGACATAAAATTAGTAATTACATTAAATAAACTTTTAGCAAAGAATTTATAGTTGATGACCAAAGCCTAAGGACATGACATGTACCCCTAATTATAGAACAGCAAATAAATGTATAGCACAGATAATAAACAGCAAATGGCAATAGCAGTAAAAAGAAAGCAGTATTTGTAATAGAGTATGATTAATGAATAATAAGATTAAGAAAAATATATACATACTTTCCAACCCAATCATGTTTTTGTGTTGAGAACAGCTCACCCATTTTGGGTGAAGGAGCCGGACATTGATGGCGCTCTAGTGCAGTCAGAATGTCCATGGGGTTGGAGCCATTGTCCATCAGTGATGACAACTTGGCCATCATTCTCCTCTCTCCAACGACTTCCACCAGGTCCAGTGGACACCCCAGGACAGAGATGGACTTCTTGTCCAATTTGTTAAGTCTCTTCCTGTCTGAGATGCTGAGATGCTTCTGCTCCAGCAGACCACACAAAAAAATAACTGATGCCACCACAGTGTCATAGATGGTCTTTAAGGAGTGCCCCTTCACCCCAAACGACCTCACCCTTCTGAACAGATAGTTCTGACCCTTTACAGTGGTATTATCAATAAAGTCCAGTTCGTAAATTAACACGAAAGTACTTATAAGATGCAATCATATCAATGTCCATATTCATCCATGAGGGATATGAGTTTTTACACCTTCAGAAATCCAACACCAGCTCTTTAGTTTTACGCATTCATCTGGAGGTGATTCCGCAGGCACTAGTCTTCAATGATTATTGATATGACCCAGTAATAAGTTTGAGAAATAAATGACTAGAATTTAAAGAGGAACTATGCAGGATTTATAGCTTAACAATGCTACATTTTTTTGCCTTAATTAAACAGCTTTGGAGTAATTGTGATGGTTTAATAAATGTCTGCCTTCCATGTGCGTGTCACTTATTGCGTCACCGCGACACAAACGCGCCCCGTAACCGTAATCTCTTGTTGATGACAGATTAAACTACACAAATATACACTCTTTACGTCATATATAAAAGTGTCGTTATCCACCACTCTATTGATTGATTTTTCGTCCGCTTTGTTGTAAACAAATGCACATGGCCCAGAGGAAAGCGACCAGACTTGTATAGTTCCTCTTTAATTCCTCCACTCTATTTTTTTTAATTTAACCTTTATTTAACCAACCAGGAATAATCCCGTTGAGATTCAGAATCTCTTTTGCAAGGGGGTCCTGGCCAAGAGAGCAGCACAGTAGGTCCACATAACTCTACTCTACTCTACCGAGTACGGAGTGTGTCATAATGTTTCTCTGCCCATACCAGGCGGGTGATGTGTATGTCCTTGTTTCCACCAATATTCCGGTCCCAGCAATACTCAGGGGAGAGCAGCTTGCTTGGTTTGTGGAGCCAGAAGTACTTGTTTAGATGACTTTCATCATGCCACAGAGCCTCCACATTATTTAATTTGTCCTCCACAATGTTTTGATAGCAGGCATCAACTAATTTCTTGACATTTTCCCAGAATCCTCCAAAGATAGCAGCATGGTAGTAGAAATCTCCAGTTTCCATGTAGGCTTTTGATTTTGGGTTTCTGTCATAGGTGAATCTGTGCTGTGGAAGTTTGTAAAAGTGGGCATGGAGCAAAGCCACAGAATCGCCTAGAGCCTCTGGGCCAAATCTCCCTTTAAACTCTTGATCCACATCAAAGCAGAAGACATAATCAAAGTGGTGACGAATCTCTGATTCTATGACTTCTGATATTGTCTTCATGCGCATCATAGAGATGTCCTGCCACCTTGAGTGCTTTTCCACATGCTTAATCTTTAGGCTTCGCTGAGGAGCTAGCTCAATGTGTGGTACCTCCTTTGGTAGATCTGTAAATATGTAATATGTCACTGGTAAACTCAACATAAAGTGTTGTTCTGCAGAGGTTAGGAAGGTCTTGAGGTATGCATCCAGGTACCTTAGAAACAGACAGAAAAGACAATCAATGTTGATCCTATAAATTATAATTATGTGAAAAATACCACATAAATATTATGTTTTTTTTCTCCATTCCATCTTATCGCTTTTAGTCTTCATCAATAGTAAAATATTTTCTTTGGATTTCCGAACATTGCACATGATGCCGCACAAGTGGAAGTGTTCACCAATAGTGAAAACAATGTCTGTGCCCATTTGAATGGGCACATACAATCTGAGGGATGACGTAGGGTTCAGGGGATTCTTGGGAACACTATGAAACAGGGCATTAAAAAGGAAGAATAAAACAAATACCCTTCTTTCTCTACCGTCGGAAAAAAACATTGTGACGTAAGAAGTTGGTCTACAATATTTATACTTTATACTTTATTTACAGGATAGCCCCTTGAGATGTGCCATCTCATTTTCGAGGGGGTCCATGTTATCAACGGAAATACAATCATACTTAGTACATTATAATATACAAAGAAAGTAAGCAGAACAAACAACAAACAAACAAACAAAAAAGAGAACAGACACATGATACAATATAAAGACACAGACGCCCATTCACACACACTCACACACTACAATGCTCTATCGATCCTGAATCCCCCCATACAACACTCCAGTAAAAAAATAAAAATAAATAGATGAAATAAAATAAATACAGTAGTTGATTTGATTAGTTACACTTCATGTCAAAGGGGCCTTACATCACAGACAGGAGCAGGGTGTTTGAAGGTAGGTAAACAAAGCTGATTTAAAAAGATGTAGAGAGGATATGGACCTAATTGAACCAGGGAGATTATTCCAGTCAGCAGGGGCTTTGTATTTGAATGCACGTCGACCAGATTCTTTATTGATTCTAGGGGTAAAAAAGAAAAGTTGACCAGTATGCCTAAGGTTATATTGTGAACTGAAGGGAATCAAATATTGTTTCAAATATAGAGGGAAATTGAAGTAGTTGCACTTGAAAATAAATAATAACCAGTGCTTATGCCTTCTGGACTTGGGGGCCAGCCAATTCAAGGACTGGTACATATGACAGTGATGGGTCATATAAGGACACCTGAGAATAAATCTACATAAACTATTATACAAGACAGTAAGAGGACGAAGATTTGTTTCTGAGGTGTTCTGATAGATAACATCACCATAGTCAATTATTGGGAGTATCAGTTGTGTTATGATTCTTTTACGAACTTGAAAGGAAAAGCATTCAATAGACCGATAGAGGGATTTCAGCTGAAAATAGATTTTCTTGGAAACTGAGTCAATGTGGCATTTAAAGGATAGCTGTGGGTCAAGCCAAAGACCCAGGTATTTGAATTCTTCAGTTTTTACTAGTGCTGTTCCATCAATGAAACTAATACACCAGTTAGTACTTGCAGGTAAAGAATTGGGTCGAGTGCAAAACAACATGGTGTATGATTTTTTCTTATTCAGTTGTAATTTGTTTGAAGAAAACCAATTTTGGACTGAAATAAAGTCAGATTGTAATGAATGCTGGATTTGCGAAATATCAGAGCTAGACGAGTATATTACTGTGTCGTCTGCATATAAATGAATTTGGCAATGAGAACAAGTTTGTGGAAGATCATTGATAAAGATTGAGAATAGTAAAGGACCCAGGGATGAGCCTTGTGGCACGCCTTTATCAATGATCTTAAAACCAGACTGGCAACCTTGGAAAGAGACACATTGACTTCTATGATGAAGGAAAGAGTTGAAAAATAATAAAGAAACAGGAGAAAGACCAACAGAATACAATTTGTCCAAAAGAAGATAATGATCAACCATATCAAATGCTTTAGTAAGGTCAATAAATATAGCGCCTGTATGCATATTGTTATCAAATGCTGATGAGATATCACTGGTAACTTTTAGGAGTGCAGTGGTGGTCGAAAAATGTGGTCGAAAACCAGATTGATGAGGAGAGTAAGTTATGGTCATTAAGATATGAGGATAATTCATTAAAAATCAATTTTTCAAATATTTTTGTTATGGAATTGATAATTGAGATTGGCCTGTAATTATTGACATCTGTGGTGTCACCCCCTTTATGAATAGGGGTTACCCTGGCACATTTCCAGGATGAAGGAACTTTGCAAGTTGCTAAAGATAAATTAAATAGATCAGACAGAGGAAATGACAAAATGTGAGAGGCCAATTGGAAAAACTTAATCTCCAGACCATCTGGACCAGCACTGCATCCAGAGTTAAGATTATCAATAACACGTTGGACATCAGTTGGTGTGATTGTTCCAAAAGAGAAGGAACTACCACACCTACTCGGAGTTGGGAAAGATTCAGAGTAGGAGTGAGGGCCAGAACTACCAATGGTAGAAAAATGCTGGCTAAATGCCTCTGCAATTGATAGTGGTTCGCTGACACTTTCATTGTTTATTCTAAAATGCGTAGTGGGATTTCCTGTGGATTTATTAGTTATGCTATTTATTCTCCTCCAAAATTGTTTTGGGTTCTTAAAATCAGTGGCTAAACAATCTTTATAATAATTTGCTTTAGCATTTCTAGTATGTGTTTTACATTTATTCCTCAGCTCCTTGTAAGTGCTCCAGTCAGCAGGATCCTTTGTTGTACGGTGTTTTTTCCATGCCTTGTCTCTTTGTTTAAACAACTGTATGAGATCTCCTTTTATCCACGGCAGATGTCGACCCTTGACTTTAATTATTGTCCAGGGTGCATGTTTATTGATAACCTCAACGAATTCTGTATATAGAAAGTTCCAAGCGTCTTCAACAAATGGTATTAATTGAAATCTCTCCCAATTTATACTTAAAATATCGTGGATAAAGAGTTCAGGGTTAATATTATTAGCTTTTCGAACTTTGATAAATTTGGGAGGAAGATGGGGCATTTTGATTTTCCAGACGCAGAAGACAATTGAATGGTCACTGAAGGAGTCAGGTAATACCCCAGAGTGTGAGATTCTGTCAGGATGGGAAACTAAGATCCAGTCAAGCAAGGAGGAAGAACTGGGACCAACTCTCGTTGGTTCAGTGATCAATTGTGTTAGGTTTATGCCATTAAAAAGATTACGATCATTGTAAGAGGAACGATCTAACCAATTTGAGTTGAAATCACCCAGTATAATTTTTTCACTAGTGCAATCTAAAGAATTGATTGTGGTCAGAATACCTTTGGTAGTTTCAGCAGGAGCATTAGGAGGTTTATAGATGTTACCTATGATCAGCCGTTTGTTCTCATGTAATGTTATTTTAACAAAGAGGCATTCAAAGTGCAGAGGATTCACCGTTGGTGAGACTGGTTCTGAAGCCAAGTTTGAGGAGACATACGTCAAGAGACCCCCTCCTCTTGAGCCTCTGTCTTTTCTATATAAAACATAATTATCAAGTTTAACTTCATTATCAGAAATATTATTGTTCAACCAAGTTTCAGAAAGCGTAATTACATGAGGTTTATTATAGGCGAGCCAGGCTTTCAGTAGATCAATTTTAGGCCACAAGCTCCTAATGTTCAAATGAATGATATTTACCGTATGTTCAGTCTGTAACTGGTCTAACTGTACTTTTTGTTCCGGTGGTTTCTTCTGCACCCAGGTATTGAAAAATAATATAAACACAATGTACAAACCTTCCAACAGCAAACACAGTGAGGGCCACAGAAGAATTCTGTTTGACATGCATTTGGTCGAGAAGATGGGGGTTAAACACCCCCTCCCAGATGATGGGAGCTTTCCAAGATGTGATCGTCTGAACGTCTGTTCTTACTCTGAAAAGACAATAACAAATGATGATATTCTATAGGTCAATGGTCCCGGTGTAAGGAGGATTCTAAAATGTGCAATTTAATTTCATTAATGGATAGTTAAGTGGATGAATTGTTTGAAAGAAAATAATGCCAAATTGTATGTAAATGACTGTCTCATCGTCAAAGAGCTAATAGAGTTTCACTGATTGATTGTTTCAATCATCATTCTTGTTATGCCGTGCGTGAGATATCATTTTTGATCTAATCTCATCTAATATACTTTGAACAAAACAGGTCAGATATACACAAATTCCACTTGTCTAGACTGGGTCATTTTAATGGATCATTTAAAACCTATTGTAAACATGACAGTGATACCTTGACTTAAATACTGATTCTTAACAATACCTTTTGTTAAAATCAATTTGATAAAATGGTATTGGAAGAAAAAAAAAAAAAACTAGAAAATGTCCCCATTTTGAGAGTGGAGGCTCCTAGGGGTGAGTCAACAAACCCATGACCTTAAGGTCGAGAGTGACAGATTGTATAGAGATAGAGAATCAGACAGACACATCATTTTTCCCTGAGCACTCAAATTGGCTGTCAACCTGTCAGTGTGTGTTGGACTTGGACAATAAAGTAGGTTATGAACACCACAAACATCCTTGTTCCTAATAATCTGATACCTGTGTGTCAGTGACCTCAGAGGTTGCAACAGTCAGCTGCTTGGTCATCTGAGTGAGACTGAGTTCAAATGCACCTCTCAAACTCAGGTTTACAACTTAAGCATCCCTATTTGTAGTCACATAAAGTAAATAGTGATGGGCAAACAGTAGGGCCGGATCTACTAAAGGTTTGCGTGTATTAAAACGTGTGCAAACGTGTTTGCACGCGCAAACACATGTGGAACCTGATCTACTAACCGGACGCACCAAGGATTGCGTCTCTCAAATGGGCAAAATAGGAAGTGCAATCCATTTAGCATGTTTGCCTTGATGAATATGTAAATATGGGCGTTTCAGCCAGAACGTGCAAAATACTGGGAGGAGTAGATGCAAATAGATTGATTTAGCACGTGCAATGTGATTACCAAACCAGGAAGAGATTGCGGTGGCCATTTTTGCGTCTTTATTTTGAAAACCATGTAGTAACTGATACAACTTTGACAAAACTTATGCGTTTATTGATTTGGTACCTGTCAGAGCCCCATGATCTTACATTTCTGCATTTCCTCACGTCTGGGTAATTCTGTAACAGTTTTTCAGCCGTGTTAAATTTATTTTACGCGCTGTTATAATCCACTTGATCATGGGCGGCACACACACATATTATAAGTGTGTGATTGTCGCTGCAGCAGCTGCCTGTTCGTCACTACATGACGAGTTGGGCCCTGTAGCGATTTGTGTTTATTTATCTAAACAGAGCGTGAGAGAGATGGACACACATGCTGTCATTGCGCTAACCAAACACGCAATATTTTAGCGGGCGCAAAAAATTTAGCGCCCGCTATCTGGGATCTTAGTAAATCCAGCCCTTAGAGTACTGAATCACTAGAATCAGTTCATTAAAAAGAGTCGTTCAAGAGATCCGTTCCAAATCATTCAATGCTTGTCGGCAACCCTGACTGCCTAGTGTTTAGTCTGACCCACTGAACCGAACCATTCATGATTCAGGCCTGAGGCTCACATTTACTGTGTAGAACGTTCAGTGAACTTATCAGTATGTCACATACTGATACGTTCACTGAATGTACTACACAGATTTTTGCAAGCAACACAACACTACTTTCTGTAGTATATGTTCAGTGAACTTGAGGTTTGCGAACGAGTCAATGTGTGAACGTCTGTGTAGTACATTCAGTGAACATATCGTTTATCACTATGTTCAGCCCTGAGTGACAGTTCATTCAGTGAATGTGCTGATGAATGGTACGTTCACTGAATGTGCTACACAGACGTTCACAAGCGACACCACAACACGTTTGCTAACAATATGCTACTTTGAGTAGTATGTTCAGTAAACCCTAACTTTCTCAAATAAAGGAGGAAAGAGAAGCAAAACAGCAGAACAAAAACTATGGAATGTGGATGTCAGATGGATGTAATTGTATTTTTGTGTAATGTTGAGAACCTTAAGTCAAGTAAGTTAGACTTACCTAAAATTAAAAGTTATGTATGTACTAACAAACTAAAGTTTCTAAACAATATTACACCATTTGAATAAAATGTCCTAACTTCCGAACCTATGGCCAAAAAGGTTAGATCCCTTACCCAAAGTTTAGGGTGATGTTGAAATCATCGTCCATCAGTTTTCTTTCACTGGACAACGGCAGTTTGCCTTGAAGGTTGGGGCTTGTCAAATACCTGATTTAAAAGAAACTGGATTAAAACCATTTCGAAGTAATTCTTACAAATTAATTACATTGGCTGAAATTAGGCTTTTGGTACTTACCATAAATAGGGCAAGGAAATGAAAAACAACAGAAGCCAGAGCCATGACTTTGCAATGGGAAAACTGGAATGATGCAAAATCACACAAACACACACAAAAAAAACCCTTCAGTTAAACTGAAAATAAATAATGTAAATGTTGTAAAGTGCACACAGTGCATAATTGTTGAGTTTATCCGAGATCTACATGTTCCACTAGAGGAAATCGTTTTTGCATAAAGACAGCATAAAACAAAACAACCTCACAAAGAGAAAAGTATACAGTAGGGGTGGTCTGGTCTGAGCCACTCATTAATTTTCATACAGAAAATGTTGTCACTGAGAGACCATCACTGGAGACATATCTCTGAAAGGTAAGAGATTACCTCATACCTCATAGCTGTGACAATGTGAACAGGTTTCCAGCAAATAAAATTAGAAGAAAGTTAAAGTTCTCTGTTGGCTTGTGGATGAAATGGCACCTTCAAGAAAATAACATTTAAGTGACACAGAAATAAAATTATTTACACAGACATAACAGTTTAATGCATTTTTAGTGCTGCAAAAGTTAACACGTTCATTTTGGTGATTGATTTTAACCCTTAGATGCATAAGTGGGGTCAAAAATGACCCCATGGCTTGTTATTCTTCAAAATCTTTGAAATTAAAAGTAATTATAATTTCATATTCCAGGTATTCCTCATAAAACATGTTTGTGACATGAGGCCATTTGTATTTTAAAAAAATATTTCATTAACTTTAAGAAATTGCAGTTTTTGTATCACTACCCCACTCTTCCATAAGTGGGGTCAAAAACGACCCCAAGCATTTCCTATGGAATTTCCAAGGAACCTTTGATTCTTATCAACACTGACTGTCAGTGTACATTTACTGTCCCACTTACACATCTGATGTCAGTAGTCTCACCACCCAGGAGGTCATGTTTACGCAGCAACATACATGTAAGTATTATCTTCATTTATGAACTTATTTTCCACATCCATGACTTTTCTGTGATAGTATTACGTCGTATTATTGTCATCAAATTAGCCTACTTTGTACTTCTTACAAAGTAGTTGTTGTTACAAAGTAGGCACTATTTAGCTTAACTGCAAAGTAATGTTAGTACTTTGATGTTAGCTAGTATAAGGTAGCTAACATTACTGCATTTGTTGTGTAGAGATTGAGACTTGTAATATATCTATAACTTCCCTGTAATAAAAGCTAACCCGTTATACGATTATTGATTATTGATGTGATGTGGTGTGTGCACGTGCGTGTGCGCATGCATGTCTGTGTATTTACATAAATATTACATATTATATTTTACATATTTATATAAATGCACAGACATTTACTTACATAGCTACGTATTAATTTATACAGTAGTTTTGTGTGCCATTCAAACATTGTCCTTTTTATGTTTTCTCATCTAAAGTATCATGGCTGTTATAGGAGGCCAGCTAGGATTCCCGAGGACCTTGCCCGACAAATGATCCTGTTGCACACAGAGAGAAGAGAGAAGATGTTTGTGTGTTTACATATGCATGGACAGTGTTATGGTCCCCGGACCTACTCAATGCTCTTTGTTTATCCTCCATAGTCAAACAGATAGACGGACACACAAACAATGGATTTTGACATTTTTGATACCTGATTGATTGTTTTGTGATCAAATGTGAATAAAAAGTGATAAATGAACATGTCAAAAATGAAATCACTCTTTTGTTGACCAAAATATAATGAAAATCATCATCTTTAACCAAAATTAAAGACATTTATTGCAAAAACGCATTGATTCTAATTGGGGTCATTTTTGACCCCACTCATGGAAGAGTGTAGGTATTGGTAGCTCATGCATCCAAGGGTTAAACATTTAAAGCAGAAGTAAGCGATCCGGTCGTTTTGGCTCATGCTGCGTTCCAGGCAGGCTTTTGAAACCGTAAATTACAGCTTCAAGTCACGACTTACGACTTTGTAGCGTTCCAGGCAACCCACTCGTGTTTTTCTGACCTGTTTTACCTGTGAAAGTCACTATAACGGCCACTCGTAACTTCCGACCCGTGAACACGTACCAGATCGAACTGGTACGACTTCACAGGTCGGAAAAACACGAGTTACGGGCTGCCCTGAACGCACCATAACGTCTTGTCAGCCGACGGAGTTAGCAGCCCCCACCCTCGTCATGAATCTATTGGTCCTCGTCCCTACGCCACCACATTCAGGCGCATCCCTTGGCTGCACACACAGCCCTTCATGCCGTTCTCTCTCCTCATTGGATAAAAATTGTAGGATACAAGAAAAGTTTTCTCCTCGGCTCAGAGCAGAGCAGAGTGACTGAGGGCGCACTCACACTAGGGCCAGTTGATCCGTGCCGTGCTGAAGCCCGAATGCCCCCCCTCCCCTGTGCCCCGCTGGCCCGCACTCACACTACCTCGTACCCAAGCGTGCTCAAGCACGGTTGCCTCCGACACAAACGTCATCACGTTGATATAACAACACGGCGGATGCGCTCTGACTGCTGAAAGAACGGTGCTTTGACCGGTTGTCATGGTTATCTTGAAGTTTAATCAAAGCGACCTTAACTAGCGATGTTTACGGCGCGACTTAATCGTTAAGTGACTGTTGTTTACATGCGGCTGTAGACACGTGGTGGAGAACGAGCCCGCAGCGCATTACGTGTGCGCATTCCTGGCCAAGCGTACCGTGTCCAAGCACACCTCTCCCAACCGTGCCGGGCCAGGGAAGTGTACCGTGCTCAGGCACGGAACGCTTGCACTCACACCATTAATAGAATCCGGACTTTAGGGGGCAAACGTGCTTGGGCACGGTACGATTGCCTAGTGCAGTGGTTCCCAAAGTGTGGTACGTGTACCCCTAGGGGTACGTGAGCGCATTGCAGGGGGTACGTAGAAACATTAATTAATTTATTACCAAAATGATAAGTTGATATTCCGAGTCACTTCATAAACCCATTACTGAAGTGGTACGTGCGCCACAACTAGTTTTCCCTCCTCTCTTTTTCTCCGCTGTCTGCGTGCATGTGTGTGTGTTGTGAGAGGGTGGGGGGGGGGGGGGGGGGGGGCGTCAAAGGAGAGGAGATGCATTGCAATGAATGTAATGAAACAATAGCAACGCGCTGGAATTGCACAACTCTTAGTTAGCCCTCTATTGCATAGTGTTGCCATATGGCAACAATTACTTTATCTTCATTTTTCTAAAAAGCTATGATATTTTTTTTTGTTTTTTCAGTTAGGTGTGAAAACAGGGCTTTTACTTTGAAGGACATACAATTTATGAGGTCAAATTACCAAGATATCCTGTTTGCCAGTCCCTTTTGCTCATGGACATCTGCCATGTGAACATCACTGTGTGGGGCTCCCGAAGACCGTCTTTTATTTAGAATTTTGGAAAGTTTTCATCAAATAAAAAATTGAAATCACTATCTGGGGATAGTGAACTTTATTTTTTTAACATTTAATTCAGTTTTGATGTAATAGTATTTTTGTAATATGCTAAAATACATGTGTTGCCATATGGCAACAGTATGCAAATATGGAAAATTCCTGGTGCATTCAACGCAATTGAGTCCCATTGATTTACATAGCATGAACCTACCCTAAGACTACGTTTACAACCTTTTCTTATATTTTAAAGGTAAAAACATTATATTTTTTTATATTTTGAGATTAAAGGTATTTTGTAACATATTATCTAAATGGACTTGCACTTATATCTTCTAGATAACTGAATGAAATGAAATAAAATTAGTGATTCAATGTACTTCATTGAGACGGGTTCCAGGTTCCAGGTTCTCAGACATTTTAGATAACTGTTGAAATTATACAATGTTTTTATTGTATAAATGTTTGTTTGTTAGTTTTGGTTGAGTATGAGATGGATTTGTTGAGTTTTGCTTTAAATAAAATTAGTTTTTGGTCAAAAATGTTGATTTATTGGACTTTCCACGATTGCATATTGTTGCCATATGGCAACAATTTACCAACGACCCCCCCTTTACAAAAAATGTAAGATTTTTTTTAATATTTCTGTTATTTAGACAATTTTAAGTAATAAAAACATGCAAAACATTTTTTACCATGCCTTAGTAATATTTCATGCAATAGAGGGTTAGCTTTTCATTTAATCAAAAAAAACAAAAAAGCATCTGTTATAGGTCCTTTTGATTATAATAAAAATTAAATAATGGAATAATAATAAGCTGGGAGGCACTGCTGCTGTATTGAATATGATTTCATATTCAATATTTTCCTGAGTATTGGCATTGAGTTTGAAATTTTAATACTGTGACAATCTTACAACTCTGTGAAGACACATTTGACCACAACAAACACCACAACAGCCAGAAACAACAAAAATGCAGGAGAATAGTGTAAAATGTCTTTGTACAAATTGAAGAGAGAAATTGAAATGATTTTTGTTTCTTAATCAGTTGTGTTACGTTATGACCACTTTTGGAAAATCATCAACACGTATGAGGGAGGGGGTACTTGTGGTATGGCAAAACGGCTCAGGGGGTACGCAAGACAAAAAAGTTTGGGAACCACTGGCCTAGTGTGAGTGCGCCCTGAGAGACCCATGTTTCGGCCCAAACACTCTATGTAAGTGATTGCTGTCGGAAGATACAACTATTTAAGACTTATATTAACACAAAAATATTTAACATGTTAGAAATAATTAACATTGTTTTGTTTACTTTGGTCACATGTGCAGACAAACCAGGCAATGTCACTTTACTAAAGCAGA
Organism: Trachurus japonicus; assembly: GCF_045865225.1. Lineage (NCBI taxonomy): Eukaryota > Metazoa > Chordata > Actinopteri > Carangiformes > Carangidae > Trachurus > Trachurus japonicus. Next base: position 37,975,573 of record NC_140909.1, on the reverse strand, counting down.
AGTAAGCAGAATGTTTGTGTTAAGTCTTAAATAGTTATATCTTCCGACAGCAATCACATATAGAGTGTTTGGTCCGAAACATGGACTCAGTCACTCTGCTCTGCTGTAAGCCAAGGAGAAAACTTTCCTTGTATCCTACAACCTTTATCCAATGTGGAGAGAGAACGGCATAAAGGGGCGGTCCTCTCTGTGTGTGCAGCCAAGGGATGCGCGTGAATGTGGTGATGTAGGGACGAGGGCGGGGACTGCTAACTCCATCTGCTGACAAGAAGTTAGCCAAAACGACCAGATCGCTTACTTCTGCTTTAAGTTTTGATATTTCTTCATGTGAGAAAGTAACCGTTTAGATCCCCAACATGTGGTCAGTTTATCCAAATGACGCCTGTTTGGAAGTTAGTTCCGATGTTTTGGTAGAAGTGAAGTTCACCTGTGGGAGCAGAAGGTCATCTCAGAGGCAGCAGCCGGTCTCCTGGGGGAGAAAACAAGCTGATTAGAATTTCTCCGCAGGTTTGTAGAGGTTTACCGCCGACTGGTTTAGAAGAGAAATGTTGGTCTCATTGATTAGTTGTTATGTTTGTTCAGATGTTGACAGAAGAGCAACGCTGTCTCTGGGCTCTGTATTTACACAAATCACCTAATTTACATAAATGAATTATTGTTTTTCCATGAACCGATTGGTCTACTCAGTTTAATCTACATAGGGAAATTTGGTGCGACATATCAGTTTGTTCATGCACGTCCACAGCGCACAGCTCTGTCAAGTGAACAGTTCACGCCAGTGTGATAGGAAAAAAAGGAAGAAAAAAAATGTTGGCGCACGTGTGCAGAAGCGATAGTTGATAGTTTTGATATTGATCCTGCACTTCAACACATGTAGGCCTGGGTTTTGTTATTATTTCTGCTAAGAGGATATAAGCAAGGTGCCTTTTTTGTGCCAAATTTGGACGGACCAGGAAGAGGACCCTGGTCCATCTAAATTGAACGAACCAGGAAGAGGAGCTTCCGCTACAAACAAGCTTGAAATATAGACGTCTTTAATTTTTTTCAATCTAAAGTCATCTTGTGTGTGGAAAGCCGGTGTTGTGCAGAGAAGTGCCTGCTTGCCGAGCTCTGCATGCTGCTTGCGGCAAGCCACTTCTCCGCACAACACCGGCAACCCCACAGAGAGCCACGGTGCAGCCCTAGCATTACATGAGGTTCACACAGACATTCACGCATACATGGGAGATTTCCTGATAGCCACTGACACACACCGATGGGATCGTTGTAAAGGCTGAAGTGTCCCCCCAAAATGACGTCGCTCTCATTGTCCATTCCAGAAATAGACCTGAAAGAGTAGCTACAACGACACCCCTGGTATCGCTGCTGATGCTGCGGATCTCTTTCTGAGTTTTCTGACCGGAGGGTCAAGATTCTGAAAAATCTTTATGTGTGTGGTGTGCTGTGTTTGGAATATCGCAGCACACCACAATCAAAACTGTTCAATCACAGATTTTTTATCTTCATGTGTGGGGTCTCTCACAGATAAAAAATCGGTTGAGATTTAGAAAGTCTTTATGTGTGTACCAGGCATTAGTCGACATGAGGGTGAGATAATGAGTGCAATTTGAATTTTGGGTGAACTATCCCTTTAAATCCAGACTAAAAAATGTTTTCATTCCCTGAATCTTATGATACACTCTGATAGTGTTGCTGCCCATCCTTGTTACTTTTGTTAGTTTGTATCATTGTATAAATTAGTTAAAATCAACAAAAATATATGAGAAGGTGTGACTGTCACGACGAGTAGGCCTAGTTATATGTTGCAGGGAGAAAATTTGAATAGCATTTGTAGTAGGGAGGTTAAGTGACTTTTGACTTCAAGTCATGATGCAAAGGTCCCCTTTGGCATGGAAGTACCTTAGGGTCATACAAATAAATCTATCCTAAGACACAAGTGAGATCACACTTTGTATCCGAAATAAACACGTTTTTACAATGCCTTTTTTAAATTGAGAAAACGCATGTTAAAAGCACATTCCATTTAGAATCCACTATGAACTACAATGACTTCAGCTCCTGGATGTTATCTACAGCTTATTTGTAACATGATTGCAATATTTCAGGATTGTTTCTCAGTTTGAATGATGAACAGGGATCTAATGCTTTTAATCTGTAGGGCGAACTCACATAAGAAGCATAAAGTCCAGTCATGACATTCCATTATGGCTAATTTGAAATAAGAAATAAAGATACTGTAACATCATGAGATAGATAAGATGAGCATTAACAAGCATTCACAAAAGTAAAAATCTACCAAAATAATGAAGCTTACCGGTTTCAGCATTACTCTGAGAGAGGATCTTAGCCAGCGATACGGCGCTGGTGAAATAAGTCAGTCCTAATCATATGCTTTATGTGGGAGCTGCAAACCTAAACTTCCCTATTTGTATATAAAAGCTGAACATTGCTTATTAAGGGCGCTCTACACTAAAATTTGTTTGTTTACTTTAGGAGCACAATGTAAAATGATTTCAGTATCAGGTTATATAAGCCTTAAATAATGTACAGGGTCCAATGTGACCCATTTTTACATTTGAGAACAGTAAAAACATTTTTCCTTTGACTTTAAGTTGACTTCTAATATGACCCAGAATGGGTCAAACATATGTCATACATGTAAATTCAACTTTTTAAAATCAACATACACAAGCAGTAACTAGTTATAGGTAGGCCTATATTTTGACTAACAATATTTGGCTAATTGGTCTTTCCTGACACCACTGTGATATGAATTACATCTTATTGTAGGCTTGTAGGCTATATGCACTCCTTCTGATGTTCAACAAATCAGTATCAGTATAGTTTTATTAATGTTTTTACATTAATAAAACCCAATGTCCCGTCACACAAGCAACTCCATGTTGTCTCAGAAGCTGTAGATAACATCCAGGAGCTGAAGGCATTAGGGCATTAGGGAAATTCGTCTTCACACTCTGTCACTGATCAACATACAACACTAACACGAACTCAACCGGGACGCCGACAGGACGCGTGACAGAGAGTGCCGTCGCAGCAGAGCATGCGCCGTTCCTTGCGTGTAAATCATTTGAAATTAAAATAGATAGCAACTTATTTTGAATTGATTTGATTTTTTTCTAGGAAACATTACTCATGACTTACCTTTGTTGTAGTTGCTTTCACAGCCATAAACATACAAAAAATTAAAAGGATACATATTACTTGGATTTTGTGCTGAACTCTAAATGCACAAACCCGTTTGTAATGAAAAATAAAAAAGTCCAGTATTACCAGTGTGTACCATCCTTGACAATGGCTGGAATGTTTTGGAGTGCAACGCCTTTATCTTATAGCAGAGAATCATGTGGTGCCTCCTCCCACTGTTATTACTAACCACTACCCACTAAAACTGGTCAGCCTGGGTGTCACACAATACCCATTTTACAATATGTTTGCTTTTGGTCACACCTGAAAGCTCTAAGCATCACTACAGTTGGTGCTCAAATGCATGTCCGCATGCATTACAGCTGAACAGAGCTAATTTTATGAAGTCAATCAAACATCCATGCACAGCCTCAGGCAGAGTCAGGTGCTGCTACTGTGGATAAACAAACCACTGCACACTGACATAGACCTTACTATTTATTAAGAGTCTCCAGGGTTTGCCTGAGGTATAGCCCCCCCCCCCCAGACCTCAGGTAACCTCAGGATCATCACATTTGCACAACAGCACTCTCTCACTTTATGCACACATTATAGTACTTATTTGTATGCAACACGTACTGTATATTTGCCATTTTCATGTTTTATACCTTCATATCTGTTTATCTTATTATTTCTGAAAGCAGGCACAATATCACATTTCACTGCAGTAATTGTGTGTGACAAATAAATCTTATTATATCTTATTTTAGGTCCAATGTGTAAAATTAGGGGGAAACAGTGACATCTCGCATTCAGATTCTATTATTTATCTATTAAATAATTCTATTGTTTATTTATGAATGTGAAAACTCTTGAAACATGCTCTCTGGTTGGCTGGATTTTCCATTCTGTACAAACATGGCTGCGCAAGATGGCGACACTCTCTAATCATAAGCAATTCTCTAAGAATTATAAAGCTATGAAAACCAAACGGATATTATTTTATAGCAATTATATATTGTACAAATATATTCATTGGTAGTATTATTCCGATTTTTCCAATAAACCTTGACAAATATTAGCTACACACTGGACCTTTAAAAAGATGATTCTGATTCTGATCAAATGTAATAACTATAATTCTAGAAGCTGATGCTCTTGTTGTGATTTGATACAGTAGTAGCTGTCTCACCAACGCGGCCTGACACAACCAGTCATGTTAGCCCCTCTCATTCTTATCTGTATTGTAATTGGTGGACACCTGTCTGCACCTGTGGGGAGGAGGTAGGTCTTGTTTATGTACTGTAGGGTGCCCTCACCAGTAACTTACTTAGCCTGATTGTTGTTAGGCTAGTAGAGCGCCATTAAAACTATGTTAAGATAATTTTCTGTGCTTAAAAATAAAAAAAAAAATTAAAAAAGTATCTCACCTAATGGAACTGGACACTGGACACTATAGGCACTATATCAGGGGTACTCAAATACAAATCTTCAAGGGTCACAAAGATGTTTTTCAATGGCTCGAATGTCCATTTTTTGAGGTCTGTCAGGCCACATGTTATAAATTGTACTGTAATATTCAAAATATGTCCTTTTTATTCAAAACAACAACAAAAATATGCACTTGAATAAAATATAATTTCCATTTTGACAGAATTTAAATAAATACTTGAATAAAACAAGAAACGGCACCTGTCATGGAACTAAAACAAATAGGATTAAGAGAGGGTTAAAAAATCAAGAATGCTAAAATCAAACCAAATGTTCAGTTTAGCAATTAACAAAAAAATAAAAAAAACAGCACCTCCATAGAGTCCTTTGGTAAACAAACATATCAAGATCTCAGGAATCAGAGTGTAATGACAGACATTTTACATTCTAAATGTGTCAGTGTGAAACACTGCTTAATGAGAGAAATGGCATCTTGTGTCTACGGATACACATGATTAACCGTTAACAATAACAAGAACTTTGACCGATTAATAGGCTACTATCAGTTATTTATTTATTTTATTAGCTCCTAATGTCGTCAACTCATGGGGGCGTGTCAACACGTGCAGACTTCCACGTGCCTTCAGTCATATTTTGTGGAAAAAAGTTACACAGGAGGACTGACAGTATAGTATACTGTATGTGCAGCAGCCCCCATGGAGGAAGGTCAGACAATAAATGTAGCCTACATGGACATGGATGTGAATCACAGCGCTGAAAAAAAAAATAGGCCTAAATAAATAAAAGAGGACGTTGCTGCTCTTCAGCCTGTTCACCTGCAGCTCTCCTGCAGTTCCACAGAGAAGCTGTCAGAGGGGCTCTGCTGCTCCTTTAGTCTAGTGCAGGGGTACTCAAATACAAATCTTCAAGGGCCACAAAGATGTTTTTCAATGGCTCGAAGGTCCATTTTTTGAGGTCGGTCAGGCCACATGTTATAAATTGTACTGCAATATTCAAAAGATGTCCTTTTTATTCAAAACAACAACAAAAATATGCACTTGAATAAAATATAATTTCCATTTTGACAAAATTTAAATAAATATTTGAATAAAACAAGAAACGCCACCTGTCATGGAACTAAAACAAATAGGATTAAGAGAGGGTTAAAAATCTCAGGAATCGGAGTGTAATGACAAACATTTTACATTCTAAATGTGTCAGTGTGAAACACTGCTTAATGAGAGAAATGGCATCTTGTGTCTAGGGATGCACATGATTAACCGTTAACAATAACAAGAACTTTGACCGATTAATAGGCTACTATCAGTTATTTATTTATTTTATTAATAAATGTGGTGTGTTTACCTGAAAATGTGGTCTTTGGTAGTTTTTTTGAATTCCTTGATGCTTACTTGCTGCTTAAAACGTAAACCCCTCTTAAACTTGTGCCTCTGCTCTACTCACACTGTAGACAATGTGCAGAGAGCCCTATAGATTTTCATCACATCTTAGAGTCTTTCCATAGGTATTGATGGAAAAGTTGATGACCAGTATTGCACCAGGCCCATCACACGGTGCAGAGCTGTGCATGTTCACATGGTGCCTTTGATATCATGCTACTGCCTTATTCAGATGCACAGGGCTGCATGTGTGAGATACTTGAGAGACAGATGAAAGTGACTCAAGGTACTAGCGTTGGGCTGGGAGGTGATATCACCTGCCTCACTTGCAGGAGAACCCCAAAGACTTGAATCTGTATCTGCAGATCCAGAAGCTGGTGATTCAAGGTTAATATGTGCAAGTTTTCAATCAAAAACACAATTGTTGAAGTAGAGAAGTGACACAAATCATTTACAAAATGATTTTCATACCAGAGCACAAAATACAAAAGTATGTAAAACCTTGTTCACATGATAAAACTCTTTAGTAATGATGAAAAATAACCATTTTCTATAGTATAATGGCATATTATGGAAGATTGTCTTCAATGGAAATACTGAAATACCAGATGAAAGCATCTAGCAACAGCTTTTATGTTTTATTCTTTGTGTATCCTGGCCCAGCCTTTGCTGTTTTTCAACAGACATTAGGACACAAATCATTTATGCTGTTGGCAAGATTTCTTTGTCTCAAGCTCCATTTTGACACAGTTAAGTGAAACAAAGTCAAATTTCACATTTGTTTCTGTTAGGACCACAGCTATTGAGAGTGTTTGTGTACACAAGACACGGTTTAAGATGCACAGCCGGACCATGGAAACAACTGGGAAAATGTCTGATAACTGTGAGCACAGCAGATATTTGAGACTGTAGTGTGTTTTCTTGAGCTTTATTTGAAACACTCTGACAAGTCAGTGCTGCTCTTTTTGCAGACTTACTTTTAAACATGTGTATGGTTGTATGGCTCTGAACTCATGAACAATCTCAGGTTTTAATGTTGGTGTTTTGTCCACATGACCACAGGCTCATTATTACTCAAAGACCCTATTTCTTTTGGTAATGGTTTTTACATTGATGTGGCTAAACAGTGATTGACATAGCTGAATTTGTTGAAACCAAACCATATACATTTCTCAGTGGGACATATTGCTGTTTTTCTCTTCTGATGATGTTATATCATATCAGTAGTTGCATCTTCTTTTGTCTTGAAAGCACTTTGTGTGCCTTATCCCTATTATTGTGTGCTTTGAGCTCCACTGTGTGGTGTTTCCTGGATGGTTGGTATATCTCCACAATGCATTTTATTGTTTTTTTTCTTCTGTTTTCTAAAAGTCAAAATGTCTTAAAATATGCAACAAAAAGTCTATTTAAAATACAAATCAATCTCTCTCTTTTATTGAGTGTCAGTATCATGATGGAATAAATCATAGCATGAGTACTTCAAGTGATGGAAATAAAGAACAAATGATGGACAGAGGTAAAGGAATACATGATATTGTCATACAAGTGAATTCCCAAAAGAGAAACACAAACACAATTGAATATGCCAACTTTATAATCCTACACTCACAAAGTTTGGTGTTGCCCACTTGAGGTAGGCTTGATGCTAGCTCCCTCGAGTGGTGTAAGGGTGAACTGCACAATATTGTTATTTTTGGTATTCACTCTTCAAACTGTGAAGCTGTGCTGCAGTGAGTCTGAACGTTGTCTTGACCTGGTTTCCAATGGCTGAATTTAATAGGGTATAACTGATGATAGGGTATAACTTCAATGCACACACACACGCACAAGGTGGCAAATAGACTTAGATAAACTGTAGACATTCCAAAGAAGAAGAAAAAAAGTTGGAATCTGTTTGACATAGCCTTTAAACCAAAAGGGCTACCCATTTGCTGTGTATGCAAGCAAGCAAGTTCTGATGATAAACTGCCCCCTCCGTGCTGGTATGTCTTTGACTGGGTGATTGGAACGGTGAAGCAGGGTGTGCTGATGTGCCAGATGGTGGCACATGCATCATCGTCTTCAGTCAGACAGGTCCAAGCTGATCTGAGGTCAGCTTCATGACACAGGTTGCTTTTGTGTAGTTCATGCTAAGGGGTGTGGTGGGTTCTTGACATGTTATATTCATTTATATCTCATTACGGTGCAGCAAACACAACACAGTTTTGATGGCAGTCAACAGAGTCATCATCTACTGTTCTCTCACCAAACCAAACATTGTCAGTTAGGATATTATTCATTTAAAAAAAAAACTTGAAACAAAAAAAGCATATTTGTAGTGGAGCACCCGATAAGATACTATAATACAACGTTGCAGCAGCAGACAACAGCAAATAAATGTATAGCACAGATAATAAACAGCAAATGGCAATAGCAGTAAAAAATAAAGCAGTATTTCTGTAATAGAGTATGATTAAGAAAAATATTTTCCAATTCAATCATGTTTTTGTGTTGAGAACAGCTCACCCATTTTGGGTGAAGGAGCCGGACATTGATGGCGCTCTAGTGCAGTCAGAATGTCCATGGGGTTGGAGCCATTGTCCATCAGTGATGACAACTTGGCCATCATTCTCCTCTCTCCAACGACTTCCACCAGGTCCAGTGGACACCCCAGGACAAAGATGGACTTCTTGTCCAATTTGTTAAGTCTCTTCCTGTCTGAGATGCTGAGATGCTTCTGCTCCAGCAGACCACACAAAAAAAATAACTGATGCCACCACAGTGTCATAGATGGTCTTTAAGGAGTGCCCCTTCACCCCAAACGACCTCACCCTTCTGAGCAGATAGTCTGTTCTGACCCTTTACAGTGGTATTATCAATAAAGTCCAGTTCGTAAATTAACACGAAAGTACTTATAAGATGCAATCATATCAATGTCCACTATTCTCTATTCCATGAGGGATATGAGTTTTTTACAACACCTTCAGAAATCCAACACCAGCTCTTTAGTTTTTAAACGCATTTCATCTGGAGGTGATTCCGCAGAGCACTATTCTTCAATGATTATTGATATGACCCAGTAATAAGTTTTGAGAAATAAATGACTAGAATTTAAAAAGAGGGAACTATGCAGGATTTATATAGCTTTAACAATGCTACATTTTTTTGCCTTATATTAAACAGCTTTGGAGTAATTGTGATGGTTTAATATTAAATGTCTGCCTTCCAATGTTGCGTCGTCACTAATAATTGCGTCAAACCGCCGCGACACAGAAACAGCGCCCCCCGTAAAACCGTAAATCTCTTGTTTGATGGACAGATTAAACTACACAAATATACACTCATTGAACGTCATAATATAAAAGTGTCGTTATCCACTCACTCCTAATTGATTGAATTTTTCGTCCGCTTTGTTGGAAAACAAATATGCACAAGGCCCAGAGAAAAGCGACCAGACTTGTATAGGTTTCCTCTTTAAAATTCCTCCACTCTATTTTTTTTAAATTTTTTAACACTTTTATTTTAACCAACCAGGAATAATCTACCGTTGAGATTCAGAATCTCTTTTGGCAAGGGGTCCTGGCCAAGAGAGCAGCACAGTAGGTCCACCATAACTCTATCTCGTACAAAAAAAAAACTACTCTACCGAAGTACGGAGTGTGAGTCCAATAATGTTTCTCTGCCACAATATCCATGGCGGGTGATAGTGTATTGGTCCCTTAGTTTTCCACCAATAATTCCGGTCCACCAGCCATACCCAGGGGAGGAGCAGCTTGCTTGGTTTGTGGAGGCCAGAAGTACTTGTTTTAAGATGACTTTCATCATGGCCACACAGAGCCTCCACATTATTTTTAATTTTGTCCCTCCACAATGTTTTGATAGCAGGCAAGCAACTGAATTTTTCTTGACAATTTCTTCCAGAATCCTCCAAAGATAGCAGCATGGGTAGTAAGAAATCTCCAGTTTCCATGTAGGCCTTTTGATTTTGGGTGTTCTGTTCATAAGGTGAATCTGTGCTGTGGACAGTTTGATAAAAGTGGGCATAGGAGCAAAAGCCCAACAGGAATCGCCCTAGAGCCTCTGGGCCAAATCCTCCCCTTTAAACTCTTGATCCACATCAAAGCAGAAAGACATAATCAAAGTGGTGGTGACGAATCTCTGAATTCTATGACTTCTGATATTTGTCTTCAATAGCGCATCATAGAAGATTGTCCTGCCACCTTGAGTGCTTTTCCCACATGCTTAATCTTTAGGCTTACGCTGAGGAGCTAGCTCAATGTGTGGTACATGCCTCCTTTTCTGGTAGATCTGTAAATAATGTAATATGTCACTGGTAAACTCAACATAAAGTGTTGTTCTGCAGAGGTTAGGAAGGTCTTGAGGTATGCATCCAGGTACCTTAGAAACAGACAGAAAAGACAATCAATGTTGATCCTATAAATCAGTGGCGTGCACAGGGGGGGGGGGCAGGGGGGGCGGTCGCCCCCCCTCGTGGCCCAATTGTTGAAAAACGCGTGTTAAAGTGCCCCCCTTGGAGCCAAAACGCGCGTTAAAAAGTGCCCTCTTGGGAAGCCAAAACAAGTGCTAAAGTGTCCCTCAATGGGGCCAAAACGTGTGCGAAAGTGCACCTCTAAAAAGAGGATGGGCAACTGAGGAGCCAAAACGTGAGCAAAAAGTGCCGCTCTAGAGGCCAAAAACGTGTGCTAAAGTGCCCGTCTAGGAGCCACAACGTGTGCTAAAGTGCCCTCTAGGAGCTGAAACGCGTGCTTAAGTGCCCTCAATTGGGAGCCAAAAACGTGTGCTTAAAAAAGTGCCCTCTAAGGAATCCGACACGCGTGCTTAAGTGCCCTCTTGGGAGCCTAAAACGCGTGCTTAATTGCCCTCTAGGAGCCAAAACGTGTGCTTAAAAGAAACTGCCCTCATGGTAGCCAAAACGTGTACTAACTTGCCCTCTAGGAAGCCAAAACACATGTTAAAGTGCCCTCTTGGAAGCCAAAACACATGTAAAAGTGCCCTCTTGGGAGACCAAAACACATATTACAGTGCCCTCGTGAGGAGCCAAAAACACGTGTTAAAAACGACAACGTTTTTTAGTTTTAAAAAGGCATTCATATTATCAACAAATCCAAATCAACGTTAAAAAAAGGCCAAATTTTCCAAACAACAACCATGTCCGCTACAGTCTCACTCCATTGTCATTTTCTGAAACTTGGCAGCCCTGAAAGTGCCCACTAGGAGCCAAAACGTGTAGCTAAAGTGGCCTCTTGGGAGCTAAAACACATGTTAAAAAGAGGTGCCCCCTTGGAAGCCAAAATGCATGCTAAAGTGCTCATCTAGGAGCCAAAACGTGGTGCTAAAAAGTGCCCTCATGGGGGCCAAAACAACGCTGGTTAAATAAACAGAGCCAAAATCGACGTTTTTTTAGTCTTAAGGTATCGATATTTAAAAACAAGGCCAAATCAATTGTTAAAAAAGGCCAAAAATTTTTTCGTCCGCCTGACCTGTTGGTCGCCGGCCAAACGCAGGACCTTGGTGCTACAGTCTCGACTCTTGTCATTTTCTGAAACATATAGGTGGCAGCCCTGAAAGTGCCCTCAAGGAGGCCCCTAACATCTAGGAGCCAGAACATGTGCTAAAGTGGCCTCGGTTGGGAGCTAAAACACGGTGTTAAAGTGCCCTCCAGGGAAGCCCAAGACGCGTGCTAAAAAGGTGCCCTCTTCAGTGCTGAGGAACGCGCTATTATGTGCCATTTATTTATCATTTTCTCCCCTGCCCTTCAAAAAGTCTGTGCAACCGCCACTG